>NC_045144.1:5416574-5525575 GCF_008831285.2 Nymphaea colorata
ACGACATTGGAGAAATGTCCTGAAGCTTTTGCAATCTCTCTCTCCCCCTCCTCTTCGCCCTCCCCCCCTCCAAAAAAAAAAACCCAATGATAGTGGTCTTGGAATGAAGTTCATTCCAGGTAAAATTCCCCATTCCATTTTCTCATGGTGTGTGATGGAATGGAAGCCTTGTTCCAAGTATCTTTTTCTCCAGTTTGATTGAATTGGGAATAAGATGATGGGAACGAAGGTAGTAATAAGACAAACAGTACCCAACCTCACAGAATGGATATAACGAAACTGAGTCAAGTGAAAATATTGCGTCGGATACACCCATGGATTTGTATGTCTATGAAAAGCAAATGTCCACAAATTTAAAGACATTCTAACTATTTCCACTGCAAGTGATCACTATCAACACAGGAACTTAGAGCAAGCAGAACACAAAAAGAAAAGGAAAAAAGCATTCGAACAGAGAAACATGAACAACAGCACCACGGCATAATTTGTTTTCCTCCTGAAAGAAAAAATTTATACCTCACAAACGTTCAAGGTTGCACGCTATACCGTGCGAGAGTGAGAGAGAGAGAGTCGTTTGCAGCAGAGAGAGTTAGAGAAGGGGAACGACGAGAGCTATGTGTCATTCCAACAACCGGCGTTAAAGAAAACAAGAATGCACTAGAACGACAAGCAAAACGGTGGAAAACAAAGACAGAAGGAGGCATAATGCAGTTAAAGAGACAAACCCTTCTATTCACGCTGCTCAGTCCAGCAAGCGGTCTGAAAGAAAAACCGTGGAGACTTAGAGAGAGTAAACAAACAAGAAGTGGCAGCCCCTCTATGCGTTCATAGAGAGAGAGAGGGAGGGAGGGAGAGTACCTCCGTCTCAGCAGGAGCAGCAGGCTTCCTCTGCGCACAGGGAGCGGAAGGGAGAAGTCGCACCGAATAGCCTGCCCAACAAGACAGTGAGAAAGAGAGAGAGCGAGCGAGTCTTGGGTACGAGTACTCGACTTCGTTCGTGATGCCACCTCGTGCATTTCCTCCTGTTCCATAATCCATGGTCGTTACTGTTTTGTCTTTTCCTCCAGTCGTGTGGCCTCGGAAGATGAAAATGGAAGGCAACGAAGCCTCCGCGTCTCGCACGTTATTAGTGAAAAAGGAAATTTCCACTCAAGTGCCTATCCTTTTGGTAATTTCATAGACAGCCACAACACTATCTGTTTTCCTCGTACGGGCCTTTTTTTTGTAAATTCCAGTTAAGTTCATGACATGTTAAAAAACCTGAAAAATTTTATGTTTCACAAAATTATCAAGTGAGTGAGTATTTTCACCTTCCACAAAAAAACAAAAAAAAACAAACACCTATGTCATTCCCTTCATCATAATTGTTATTTTCACTAGAGTTAAGTGGAGCGATATTATTGTGTTGTTGCGAGACAGTAGCAATTTTTTTATTTTCTTAAATTAGATTAAAAGTCTTTTAGTTGTTAAAAAAAGAAAGACGAAGGTTGATAAGTACAAACTGTTTAGGTGCTGATTATGTCAATTAGGGTAAATAGTGGGGCAGCACATCAAATCCATTGCAAGGATGTTTTAAGTGTTTATGTTATTTTACCTGCGACTATTACATGTCAAATAACATGTTTCTGACCATCCAAATAAACAAGTGGAGTCTCATCTTCAGTTTAAATTTAGATTAAAGTATGATAGTTCCAATCATGTCCAAATTCAATGAATAATCGGATTTTATTTCTATTGCTCTTATAACAGTCTACAAATATGTAGCTGTGCTTGCAAACAATATTATTTTGGAATTCCAACGAAACATGTTGGCTGTCCAACCTGAAATTTGTTGATGTTTGCAAATAGAAAGTTGAAATATTTAAGCCAATTGAAAGGTATACTCAAAATTATTTTTATTTGAATGAAGGGCATAGGTTTGGAGCCCCATATTACCCACCATAGGAAAAAAATTCTTGACGTAAAAACACAGAGAATTATATGCAGGATCCCAAATGACTTGGCTTATTCGAAAAAACACTTCTTCTTTAAAAGATCTTTCTCGTGCACGGTTCCACTCCGCAAAAACTCTCAATCATTCTGGCATTGGCTAATATAGCTGGTAGATGAGTTTTGTTCTAATATATGATTTGTCTAAAAAGTTATGCCCCAGATTTAGGCAGACAATGTCTAGAAAGAAATTGAAGCCATGCAAAATTTTCAGAAAGGGGAAAGAAAGGAAAGATGGCGGCTATTACGCATTCCTAGAGAAAGACATGGTGGATGGGAATCCTCTAACTCTCATTTGATGGAGAAATCAGAAACCCCTTTCTCTAGAGATGATGGCACTCCAAACCAAGGTCACCTGTAATTATTTATTCAAAAAAAGTGAGCAATGTATGACAGTTTCTGCGACTAAACCTTTGCAGGGGAGAATCCGAATTAACCGATGACTCCATTGTTCAAATCAGGGGCGGAGCCAAGGAGGGGCCCTACCCCCATTTTAAAAAAAGAAATACATGTAAGTTTGCCAAGGAGGGGCCCTACCCCCATTTTAAAAAAATAAATACATGTAAGTTTTAGAAAAGTTTACTTGTCCTATATAATATAAAAATTCTGAAAAATGATATTTTTGCCCTGATTCAAATGTGTCAAGATGCTCTTATCCTTAACTTTATTATGGGTGACTTGAATGCCTCGACAGGGCTAGATGATAAAATTGGACAGCCCCTAGATGCTAGTTCTTGCCGGACATTCCAGAGATTCTCGGGTCAATTAGATGTGGCAGCGGTAAACAATAGGTCTAACTCCTTCACCTAGTCGAACAACAGGAATTGCGACCAACTCAAAATCAAACATCTTAAGGGAATTACTTAAATATAACAACCAATTACTTAACAAAACAAGCAAATTAATTCTCTAACAAAGCAAGGAAGTTGCTTAAAAGAAATACTTATAAAACCAACTAAATTGCCTAGAGCAACTTACAAATAGAATGCTAAGGAACAACATATTAGCTTAATAAGTAAATTACTTTTAAAGCATGAGTTATTCGGCAACTAATGGATTAGCTGAATTTTGAGTGTTACATTGAGGCACTAAACAAGATATCGATCATTCCAGCCAATAGGGCCACTTGGAATATGTAACAACATAATACGATCACAATTCACAACAAAATTAGAAACAAAGTTAGTGCACTTCTGCAATGTTGCAATGATAATTAGTTGCAAATGAGGTTAATACGCAACAAAAATGCATAATGGAATTTAATCATCAAATAAAAATGCCTTAAGCTCTAAAAGCCTAAAATCCTAACACAAACAGATGAACACAATTCAAGGACGACACTTTGACACTAACGAAGTCTTGCAAACACCTTCAACACACAAAACAACAAATTGAAGTGTTTGATAAGAATGATGTAATGTACATGTAACATTTTAGAAGCATCCACTATGCTAGAAAGATCACCAGACAATGGACAATGGGGTGAAGGGATGAGAAAGACAGGAGACCAAAATAAAGGCACGGCAGTCAAAATATGGGTGCTCCCCAAAAAATGGGCATCCTCAACGTTTGAGAAACCGGCGGTTGGCAATAAGAACACTAGCACATTGGGGGTGGAGTTAGAAGCCTGAGAGGCGAAACGCATATATATCTTCCTTAGTGCAGAGTCAAAATTTTTGTGTGAGAGCAGTAAAATTAAAGTTTTCAAATTTTGATTGGGGACAAAATGTTATTTTTTCAAAATTTTTATAGAAAACAAGTGAAATTTTTTAAAATTTACATGTATTTTTTTTTTAAATTGAGATGGGCGAGGGCTCTCCTTGGCTCCACCTTTTGGACCCTCTTCAATTTTTGAAAAATTTAATTTCTGTCATTCAACATTCAAAAGTTTTGATTTGGCTCCTCAATTTCAATAAACATTGACTTACCATTGCTCATTAAGAGGGGGGGGGGCATCTGGCCAACCCAGCCTCATTTTGGCAGCTCGAGCTCAATCTCGACCAATATGGATTGAGCTCTGGTCCTATTTAATTCGAGTCCAATTTAATTTTAATTAAAAAAATAATGAATATATATATATATATATATATATATATTATATTAAGCCTTCAATGTCAAACCAGGTCCCAGCCTGACTCAAACCCGCCCCGACCCGGGGGAGGGTGCCCAGTCTTCCCCGTTGCCCAACGCTTTGCCCGAAGGCCTCCAAACACGATCGCATAAACTCGTCGACGCGAGAAGGGAGCGCGGACTGGTAATTCGACGAAAAGGCGAAGGGCGAAATGGGGAGAAAGGATGAGAGCACGTGACAAGTCAAATACGACAGACGGGATGGGTTCGCAGCGCGAGTTGGGCGAGACAAAAGGGAACCCCTTAATCCCTTGCCGAGCCGCCTTTGACTCGGCCCCTCGTCCCCACCCCACCCCACCGGCCGATCGCAGCGTTTTCTCCCACACAGCGCCGGCCCCCTCTCATCCCCTTTATCCTCCTCTTACCTTCCGGCCATCTCCGGCGGGATCCCCCAACCGGAAAAAGAACACGGTACTCTCTATCTCCTTCTTTGTGTGCCTGTGTGTTAGACGGGCAGAAGTAGAAGATGGATATGACGATGATCGGGCCAGATCCGGCTGAGAATCGCTCTGAAAGAGAGTTTATGTGCTTTTCCTTTTCCTTTTGTTTCCTCCTTCCGCGATCTGAAGTGGGAATTCCTGCCTTTAATTGTCAAAAGAGCGGTCTTGTCTGCTTTATTTCATATTTTTTCTTCTGAGAAAGGGTTTTCACTTCGGGACTTCTGTTAATACATAAAGACATATTGTTTCCCCAATGAGGGTTTTTCTTCTTGTTGCCTTTCTCGCTTTGGGTAGAAAGGGCCTTTCAGAGGGACTAGAGTTTCTTTCTTTCGCGGTTCGACGATTGTTGAGCGGGAAGGGTGTCAATTTTCTTCTCGAATCTACGAATGGATTTTTCTGATTCCTGTCACGATCTACTTTCCTGGTTGATTTTTTGGTTCCTTCTTTAAGCTGTTCTGCTGTTGCTCCCTGTTGGTAAAAGGAGCTTCGCCATAGAGATTAGTGTCTCCTTTTCCTAGATCAGTGATTTTTGTCTGGTGATCTATAGGTCATGTTTCTATCTCAGACGTATTACATGCTAGCTTCAAGTTGAATACGAGTTCTGCCTTGATGATTCAGCTCTGAGGTTGACCAACTGCTGAGGCGGATGATCATTCTCAATCTGAACAGTGGCTGATAATTCTTCGTTGAACATGTGGACGGTTATTTATGATAGTCACAGTAATATGTTCATCTACGCCCTTCATTTGACTTCGGTTGGAAGAGGAAGCTCTGCAGTACCTTTATTAGCATCGGATCAGTATTTACTGTTCCCCCACAAAAAAAAGGACGATTATAACTCCCTGATATTCTCAAAACATCCTTGATCTTATCCTGCGTTGTTCTAATCTTGAACCCTCAATTCTTTGACTGTAGTATTTTTTGGGTTCGAGATAGTCAAAATATTGCCATCGGTCAAAATATGGCAATAGCAGTATTCCTTCAGCGCATGTCTTTTGGTGAACTATCTTATCATCTGTTCCAAGTGAAGCTAGTCTTTGTATCTTTTTTTAGCTTTTCCCGTTGAGGGCTTCAATCGATGAAAATGTTTAGGTTATGTTGTCCTATTTGTGCCATTGTGTAATTCTTTTTTGCTTTTTCTAAACTTCCAAGAATTGACCATTTTAAAGTAGTAAAGAGTGTTAACTCTCCCTTGAGTCTGTGCCTTTGTGTGTTTTTGTATATTTTTCTACTCCTGAAGTTTCTGTGACTTATGTGGTTAAGAGTATGCTTGGGTTTGGCTTTTACCAGTCACCAAGCTCCTACTTGTCTGCTGCATGCCGAAGCTTTTTCTTTCCCTCTACGTTCTTCTGGAACCTGAATACTTGGTTTCTGATATATTTTATATCTTTTAAGGAATTTTGTTGGTAAAACAGTGTTTCTAGTTTCTTTATTTTGTACTTACGCAAATAATTTGCAGGTCATTTTCTGCTAGTGGTATCAAGTGAGGAAAATGCCAGGTGGCGGTTTCAGAGTTCTGCATCTTGTTAGACCTTTCCTTTCATTTTTGCCGGAGGTTCAAAGTGCTGAAAGGAAGATTCCATTCAGGGAGAAGGTCATATATACAGTTATCTCTCTCTTTATATTTCTGGTGTGCAGCCAACTCCCACTTTATGGCATACATTCCACAACCGGCGCAGATCCATTTTATTGGATGCGTGTGATTTTGGCGTCAAACCGTGGGACTGTCATGGAATTGGGTATCACTCCAATTGTAACTTCTGGTTTGGTCATGCAATTATTGGCTGGATCAAAGATAATTGAAGTTGATAACAGTGTACGTGAAGATCGTGCTCTTCTGTAAGCTCTCTCTCTCTCTCTTTCTCTCTCTCTCACCCACACACACACACACGAAAACTAACAGGCAGGTATGCAGAGACAGACACACATATCAAAATTCGAACTGTAAGTCAAAACTAACACTTTTTCAAAATTAAGGTTCTTGGGATTTTAATGGTGAGGGTTTTCTTGGTATTTTTTGATAGGAAAAATCTCATAGAATATCCACAATTTTTTATGACAAAGATCCTAAAAAATTAGGTAAAAATAAAATAAATGGGAAAGTAATAAAAAATAAAAAAACAACTAGGTAAAATTATGAAAATGATGTTTTAGTAATTATATAAGATAAATAATTCAACTTTTAAACTTTGAAACAAAAATAACTTAAAAATAATTTGAAAAACACAATAAAAATTTGAAAAAAACAAAATAAATTCATTTAATCGTTTTTTTATAAAAAACACAATATTTGTGACTGAATATATATATATATATATTTATATATATATAAAGATCTTGGGAGTTTTCAAAAACATTTAAATGTTAAAAAAATTAAATAACAATAAGATAATGTGAGAAGTCATAAAAAATGGCATGATGAAAGAGAACTGCACAATAGAGAATCTGATTTATATACTAAATCATTTCTAGAGTAGTAATCAACTATAGTTGCTTCTAGGCCTGTGGTTTATTTTTTATTTTTCTCTACACTGACTACCCCACAACAAATTTGGGGGCTTTCCAGATTTTCATAGGTCAGTCATTCTTTCCTCCTCTTATTTTCCTTCCCCCTTTCCTTTGCAACTTCTCTCTTCCTTCTTTTCCCATACTGTTGCTTTTTTGTCCTTCTAAGCTGCTGTGTTTCAATTCAAGGCTTTGGTCTTATGTTTCTTCTGCTGCTTCCTCACGCACACAAACAGGTGGCGACTTCATGCTGTCCACTACTTTAACGATTTAACCCTGGCAGTTGTTTCTTTATGCATCGCTGGAGCAGTTCCCGCAAGAAGCTGCTGCTTCTTTACTGAAGGGCACTCTATTTCTTCTTTAAAAGATAGTTCATTTTCACCTTTTAATTGATTTTTAGGAGAAGGGGGGCATCATCTGTTTTAAAATTTACATATTGCCATTTTTAATAACGTCATGCAGAGACTGCTGTTTTCTTTTTTGCAAAAGCACTGAAGCTTGCAGGGAAGCAGAGTGCCTTAAACAGCGACCATGCACAAAATGGCAATAATATCATAATAACATTGTGATATCATCATGATGGGTTTACTTGCTGTTTTTTCCACCATGTCATGTTATTTCCCTCTTCAGCAATAATATTACAGTATTTTCAGAAAAGGCAATAATTTTGATGCAAAGCTGGAAGTCAGTTATTAATATAATAGTTTAGTTTAGTACAATTTTATGTTAAAAGTGAGAGCGAGCAAACATTCTGCTAAAGCCTTGCCCTATGGACATTGAAGGCTATGGGCCACAGTTTGTTAGTGTTGGCATATGCCAGAGGCGATGCTGTCAAAAACACTAGACACAGTTTAACCAGTGAGCTATGTCACATTGGTTCCTACAAAGAGCCCATTGCACTCAAATATTATGTACACTAGGTTCAGGTGTCCACTCTCTGTAGAACTGCTGATAATTGATGGTTGTAATATATATATACATATATATATATATATATAGATATATATATGTGTGTGTGTGTGTCATTGTCACTGCCACTCCTTGCTTGAACCCAAGTTTTTTTGCTTTTCCAGAAAAATAGTGTGGCTCGCATCTTCTTCCACATCAGCATGTGCATACCACACATGCATTCATGTGATGTAGGCAGTGATTTCAGTGTAGCACCTAGGTGGCACGGGAGACATTAGTGGTTCCAAAGGGATACAAGTAAAGTGCAATATTAATTGCTAAGATTAGCAACTGAAGCATTTCATAATGGAAAACTTATGACTATCAATATGTGCGAATGAAACAATTAGAATGTAAGTTAACACTCTCAGTAAACACTCCATAACATGAAATAAACATAATAAAAAATTTTGAAATATCAATGTGGTGAATGTTATGTAGCATGAAGCACAGGTCTACAAGATACAAATGAAGATTGATGCTTGTTATAGAGCATGCAAAATCTTGAAGTTTCCTAATGGCTAAAGTGTTACTAAGTTTTAAATCTTCGAAGCACTAATCTAATTAACATGAGGAGGGAACATAAATCCTAAAAGGCAATCACAACTTCTATGCTTATGTTGCTTGTCCTAAAACTGTCTTTTAAATAATAATAATCACAAATATCTCGTTTTATTCGAAAAAAACGTGATAAATACGTTAAATATAAGTCAGCCGTATAAAACGTCAATAAAACGCGTCTTTTTCAAAAAGACGTCAGAAAATAAAAAACGTAAAAAATACATGTTTTTTTCGCATCTTTTTTGCTTTTTTTTACTGGATGTTAGATTTTTTTTTTAAGTGTTCAGCCAAACCATGAGTTTCTATCTTTAAAATGTATTAAATAAGAGAGAGAGGTGATTAACCAGAAAATTAAGCATAATAAAGAAGAGAGAGCGCTGAAAGGTGCATGTAGTAATGAAGATTAATTATGTAATAAAGAGGAGAGAGAGATAGTTTACAGAAAATTAGATGCAATAAAGAAGAGAGGGAGAGAGTGGCCAGCTGCTCATAAGAAACCCCTAATTCATAGCACTAACTCCTTCATTAACTCAACCTTCATATCATGCACTAACTCCTTCATTAACTCAACCTTCATATCATGCGGCTGAGTAAATTGGGTATAGCATGGAGACCAACCAAATTTATTATTTCGTAAATCTTACATATGATTATTATTTGCTTTTAATGTACTACTTTTCACCTACATCCTATCATGTTATCTAATCATTTTTCATAGTCTTATTATTAGTTATTTATTTATTTATTTTACTTTTACCTAATTTTTAGGATTTTTTAATTTATTAATTTTTTTCGTATAATACCTGTACACGATATATGTGACAATGCGTTTTAATACAATTCTCATAAATAACAAAGTTTTAGGAAGATTGACTTTCACATTGACAAATCAATACTTGCCACTTAGCATAGGTTTGCACTTTTTTAGAAAGATCAAGACCCTCAAAGTTGTTGACCTTTCCTGCTTCAACTTTCTGACAGGAGTTTTAAATTTAATGTTTTTGATGTGTGTGTGGGTGAGTCTGTGGTTTTGACCATATCCTGGCTTGATAGTTTATGTAGTAAAGATTGTGTCTGATATGGTTTTGAAAGTATCCTTACCAAACTGATGCATTCAGATCTTTATTAGAACTGGATTGAACTGATGCAGACCCAGTCTCCTAAATACCAAACCCCAGTTATGTAGGTTGAGAAGCACAATTGGTGAATGAATTAAAGAAGACAGCTGTTCCAACAATTTCATGCTCCCATCCATGTAATAGTTAATTTCAAAATTTATGTTGAATATTTCTTGGTAACGTTGCTGCAAATGAATGTAAAAGTTTTTTTCTTTTTTCTTCAGTCTTTCTCCAGGAAAAATTCAATCCAAAAAATCTAGCTGGAGCTTTGTCTTATTTTCTTTGTGTGACTTCCACATGAAAAGGGAAAATCCTTATTGCTGAACAATTTTATTGTTTGCAGGAATGGAGCACAAAAGTTGCTTGGGATTTTAATCGCAATTGGAGAAGCAGTTGCATATGTTCTTTCTGGGATGTATGGTAATGTCAGCCAGCTTGGAGCAGGGAATGCAATTCTAATAATTCTTCAACTATTCTTTGCTGGTATCATTGTGATATGTTTGGATGAGCTTCTACAGAAAGGATATGGTCTTGGATCTGGCATTTCCTTGTTCATCGCAACCAATATTTGGTAAAAAAGCTTGACACTAGTTTTCTAGTGCCTGAGTAGGTTAGTTCATGGTCGACACTCACATATTGTGTTTAATGCAGTGAAAATATCATTTGGAAGGCATTCAGCCCCACAACTATCAATAGTGGCAGAGGGGCAGAGTTTGAGGGTGCTGTTATTGCACTGTTCCATTTGTTGATAACTAGAACAGACAAGGTCCGAGCACTTCGTGAGGCATTTTATCGTCAGAATCTTCCTAACGTGACAAATTTGCTCGCAACAGTTTTGGTTTTCCTTATTGTCATATATTTTCAAGGCTTTCGTGTGGTGCTGCCAGTGAGATCTAAAAATGCCCGTGGGCAACAAGGCTCCTATCCAATCAAGCTTTTCTACACGTCGAATATGCCTATTATTTTGCAGTCTGCCCTTGTTTCAAACCTTTACTTCATTTCTCAGGTTTAAAATTTTTCTTCTTCTGTGCAGTCATGAACTCTGAGATTAGAAGCTTTTCATCCTTATGGTTGGAAGCGACTTACGTTCCTCATTTTACTGGTTTATCAGTTGCTGTACAGGAGATACAGCGGGAATTTTCTAGTAAATTTGCTTGGGAAGTGGAAAGAGTCTGAATATTCAGGTGGTCAGTTTATTCCAGTTGGTGGCCTGGCATACTATATTACAGCACCATCCGGGTGAGCAAGTTAACAATCATTTTATTAGTATATGTTCATTGTGTTCTTTTAGTAATTTATGTGTTATGCATGTTCTTTCTTTTCAGTTTCTAATGCCCCTATCCTTTTTTTTAACTTTCTTTTCTAGAAGCTGAATCATTCAAAGTTGTTTTACAGCTTGGCAGACATGGCAGCCAACCCGTTTCATGCTCTTTTTTATATTATTTTCATGCTATCAGCATGTGCATTGTTCTCAAAGACTTGGATAGAGGTGTCTGGCTCTTCAGCAAGGGATGTGGCTAAGCAGCTGAAGGTAAAGCTATCATGCTATCATTTATCTGTTTTATGTGGGTCATGTTCTACTATAAGTCCTGGCTTGACTCTAATTGCTGCAACCATGACAAAAAAGCTCGTGCTTCTTAGGAATTTTATTTGGAACTATTATCTTGCTTTCACATGTTGCAACATGGTGATCTCAAGTCTGGATAAGGTGAACTAAAAAATGCTTCAGGTGCTTGGTAATCTAATGTGCAGATTGTTAAATGCGCATGTGAACATGACAAAGTATATCACTACAACCAACTATAAATCTTTAAAATAGGTGTTAGAAAACAAATACGTGTAAATGTGTTTGATTTGCAGTAGAAAAGGAAGCCGATTATCTTTAGATTCATTTTCACATATTTGTAAGCCTTCTGTCAATATGAGATTCATGTATCTGCGTAGTTGCTGCATGTGCTGCATGGATTTGGAGTGTTTTTTGGGTGTCTACAAACTGATAATGTTTGGCCTGACTGCTATCTGAAGGAGTTACTAGCTTGCTAGCATTACTTATTTGATCAATTTGCTTTACCACTTGTTGAAATGATGAACTCTAACTCATCTAAAAGATCCTTTCCTAGGCAGCATAAATGTCTTAACTTCAATCCTAATAGATGGGTACTGCCATGGTTAAAAGAATTTGAGCTGAATTGATTAGCTGGGAGTACATATAGGATATGATGATTTTCCAATGTAGGCTAAATGGTTTGAAAAATTTACAGCATCTATTTCTATATTGTCACTATGCCCTTCTTGTTGTTGCCCATATTGTTGGCCCCGACTCTGGCTAATGGTCTCAACCTGTCTGTAATACTACGTGCAATGCTTTTTCATGCTCTTCTGGTGACCTCAGTATATCCTGAGGAATGGGAATGCTTTTTTTCTTTTGTTTTTTATTCGAACATGAAAAATGAAATGCTCTTTTAGTTTTTTTGACGGTTGTTGAGTCGGGTATTAAGGGCCATATTTTTTCGTATTCTGCTTCAGATATTCTTTTTAGATTATTTTGATATTCTTTTCTTGTTCATAAAGTACTGTTTTATATTACTTTTTTTTGTCTATTATTAGAGGGATCTGCAAAAATCCCGTTTATGATTTTTTAACGTTGCATCTTGAAGCTTAAAAAACCTGAGGCCTTTTCATCGCCTGATATCCGTCCTTGACATGTGGAAATTTTGTTCGCAATTGTTTCATCTGCTTTCTTCCTCGACACCTTCTCATGGTCTGCTCCTGATCTATAGGAACAACAAATGGTGATGCCTGGTCATAGGGAGTCCAATCTTCAAAAGGAATTGAACAGATACATACCCACAGCTGCTGCCTTTGGTGGTATGTGCATTGGTGCTCTGACGGTGTTGGCAGACTTCATGGGTGCCATTGGTTCTGGTACAGGGATCTTGCTTGCAGTGACTATCATTTACCAGTATTTTGAAACCTTTGAGAAAGAGAGAGCCAGTGAACTTGGCTTCTTTGGATTCTGAAAACGCTAATGGTTCAGGAGAACAGGGAGGTGGCTAAGGCTCCCAGCAGTTTTGGTGAACTGTGGGTTATGTAGAATAGGTTCCTCTAGCACAATGTAGCATATCTTTCATTTGGCTTACTTTGCCTTCCCGTGAAAAGAGAAGGTCTGGAAGCAACACGCCACGATCCACGATCTGTCTCCTTTCTCCAGCCAAATCAAGATTGAAATTCTTTGTTTCCTACCGCTCGCTAATCATGAACAATTTTTGTTTTTATAATTTTTAGTGTTGGCAGTTTGAAGGGATCTGTTTCCTTGTTTTGGTGAAATTAATTCTGTTCTGTAGGATTGCTGATGAATGAAATTTGAGATATGTTTTGTAGAAGGTAATTACCTCATCTCCACTGCTGCTAAAGTTGGATTTTTATTCTTGGTTGGAAACTCTCTCTTTGATGTCCCACTCCCCCCACCCAGGTCTCACTCCCTATCCAGAGCGCTGGACCCTGGGGCCAGGGGAAAGGAGGACATGCTGCAGCAGCCTCTTCGGGATATCCAACCCCCCTCTCTCTGATGTGTGTCCATAAACGGACAGTGCTGAAAACATGGAGCTTTGTATCAAAAACTCCTTAAGCTAGTCCGACAGTGGTGCGTTAAGGGCCCAATCTGTTCATCTCATTGAGTTCAGTCTTCTTCTTGCACAACGGAGACACCTCTCTCTGAAGGTTATGCTTTGAATCACCAATCTAGCTGTTGTCTGTTGATGCGTCAAGGTCCATAAGGATATGAGATCCTTTTAGGACCTGGTTAAAAGATCCGGTAAGCTCTGGACATTTCGAACAGCCATTTTTATGGTTCAGGATGGTATGCATTTTAGCCGCTTTCCTTTACGGAGCAGTAGCAGAGCTATAGTGTGGCTGGCGTGGCCTTTTCCAAAATTCATTGCGGTGAAGCTGGCCGAAGGTTCCGTTGCATGTGGTGTTCACACCATACTCAGGTTGATGCCTCTTTGAGTGTTCCTCAAATGAAAAAACATGGCTCCTTCACGGTCACAGAAAGGTATCAAGATGGCGAGAGTCCCCTTTCTTCCCCTGCCCGGGTGTAGAGGTCTTACGATACACTATTCAGCTTGATCGTCATGCATACTATCATTTTCATATGGACTCCTAACCTTTTATCATTTTCATATGGACTCCTAACCTTTTATTGATAAAAATTTAGCGTTGTACACAAAATATCCACACAAAAACTCACGGGAGTACAAGCGCTGCAAAGCCAAAACCAGCGCTCAGGCAGTCAGACGAAAGGACTATTTAGCTGTATGCATCGGAGGCATCAATAATTCAATGATTTGAACAGGAGGAATGTTGTCTTCAGCTATTGTGAGATTCGGAGCCATATCTTATAAAGCAAAAAAACTGTTAATCAGGTGGCTCCTTTCAAGGGATCCCTTCAGAAGGTGTTTCTATTTCATGTTCAAGAAAATACCGATGGAAGAGATTAGCCTATTCATGCCTTGAACGCAATGGTTTAGGACTTCCATCTCAGCCATGAGAATGGTCTTCTAGATAAGAGAAAAACTCCAGATAAGAGAAAAACTCCAGATGGATACCTTCAAAATGTTTTCGAAGTATATGCAGTGCAGGTGAACATAAAGGCCACACTTTTCAGGAGGTGGCCATGGATCCACCATCAAATCATAATTAAGCCAAAGATTAACTTCCTTGCTATATTCCTCTAGCTCGCATGTATAACATCCAAACAAATTTTCCAGACAGAGAACTTGAATTGACAAATTGTGAAAATCTTGCCATCATGCACATCCTCATTTGGCATCATCCATATCTTCCATATAACTGTGGGGAAGGCTAGATTCCAGCGTTTGTTGAGTTGTGGGTCCACTTCTTCAACTCTTGAACTGCATTGGAGTGAAGGACCCTCCTATGTTTAAACTTCCTACCATTTGCAGTGCAGAAAAAATGGAAATCAAATGGAGGACGTATTCACAGGACGCTACTCAATCCCGCCAGCTATGGCCCCCGGAGCGAGCGGTACCAAGATTGCGGCAGTCAATCATCTTAACCTACCTACCCCCTTCCCAATAAGCAAATAGCTACGACCAGGTAAAACGCTCGCGCGCGTGCGCAAGACAGACAGTTTTGCGTCCGCAGCCCATGCATTGTACCGGATACGCAGAAGGCAGCCATGTGTTCGATGTAATTACAATCACAATCGATTATGTAAGGAAGGCGTAGAAAACAGGGAAGATAACATTGTCATCAGAATGAAAGAAATGTCGTTTCCACTTCTAACAATACAAAGTCGGTCAGAATCTGTAGCAAAAACAAAAGCTGCTCCCTAAAAGGAGCTTGGCTGTAGAAGTTAGAGATCACTGTTTCGACAAGACCGAAGCAATTGCCTTGTGTGCCACCACCCATTAGAGATGGGATGATTGATTCAAGGCCTTTGCATTCTGGTCGTTGTGGAAAACCTCCCTCTTCATGCTGTTGCTCAGTGTTATCACTGGCATAAATTTTTGGCCAGTATGAGCTCTGCCGGCGGCAATGCAGGTAGCTCTATCGCTAGCATCGTATCTTCCAGCAGCTCGTTTGTCTTGTTCCGATGATGGGTAGCTCGTGCTGGCTGCTTTAAGATTCTCCGACGCGTCGTCCCGTACTCCGGCAGGCAAAGACTGGAAACGGTAAGCAGAAGACGAAGAAGAGTTTTCTTCCTCTTCCGGCACAATGAACTTCTGGAACAGGCGGCCGTCCACCCAACGATCGGTCGAGTCCGCCGAGGCCGGCTCCCAGGCAGAAGAAGTCGTCAGGACCGTGTTGCTGCCTGATGATTCTTGGCCTTCTGAAGAGGCCGGCTGGTGGGGAATATCCCTCCTGGCCGACACATACTTGTGCAAGTTGCGGTCTGTTACGTGATGATGGTCATCAACATTGTTGCCATTATGCAGGTCCAATAACTCCAATGGGTCTCTTGCCCTCGGCACAGTGCTGTTGGAGTTCAAATCCGCTACTGCTTCGAGGATGGAGCAGGCTTTTGAAACGCAAGGTGGGAGGTAGAAGGCTGGGGAACGGACGTCGTTATCCAAGGGTGAGGCTGGATTACCGGATTCCAGCATAGACCTGGTGAGTTTCTTTTGGGGATAGCAGCTCTCGGCGTCTAAAGTTAGCAACTCTGCCGTGACTTGGGCGTCGTCCTCCGCCCCCGCTTCCTCCTCCTCTGGCTCTGGTCGCCTGTGGTCGGAGATGGGCATGGTGGGAGAGGGTTGTTGCCTTGACACTTGTTTCACCACCCTGCAGGTAAGCAGCTGCTCGCGAATGTGAGGCACAGTGGTGTTGCTGCTACGGCTATCTCTGGCTTTTCCACTTCCATCTAAGCTTTCGGAGCGACGATGGGATGCTGATGGGTTCCTCACTTTTTCTTCTCTTTCTCCTTCTCTATCCTTTGCTATATTCTGGTGGTTGCCACTGCTGCTGCTTTTGTTTCGATCACCGGCTATGGTGGTGGTGGTCGTGGGGGCGGCGGCAGTAGTGATGGTGGTAACAGGATCGGCTGAGTTGTCAGCTTGACCATGCGATTTGGGTACAGAGTCACCGACCAGAGGCCTTCTGTAAGGTGATTGCTCACCCTTTCTGGAAGAGTTCCGGCTCAAGGATGGAGTGGGGACCGTGGGTGTAGTGGCCGTCGCTGCCCTTGCTGCGGGCGAACGGGACCGGGAGGCAACGTTATTCCTCTTGGCAACCGGCTTGCCTCCAGTATCAGCCGAAGAAGAGGGAGCGTATCTTCCGGAGCGGGTGGACCTGCTTTTGTCCGGGGTAGCGTCTCCTCTTTTTCCCGGGGACCGGCTTACTCTTCTTCTTGCTTCACCGCCAGCAGCAGCAGCCGCAGCCGCAGCTCCGCCTCTTCTCGCCCGTTGTTCATCGGGATTCCGCTCTCTGCTGCTGGAACGCTTATAATAGTAGTCCACCATACCTCCCATGTCCCCACTCGGCGTCCTTTTGTGAGAAGGCCGACCGCTGCGTTGCTTCCCTCTGCCGTCATCGTCGCCCCCCTCGCGGTCGAACTGATTCTCGTTCTCCGCTTGGTACTCGAAATGCCTCTTCGAACCAGAGTGCCTCTTGGTGCTGGCGCTACTGGTCAGAGCGCGAGCGTTGTTCTCGTTGGAGGACTTGCCGGAGGAGCTGCGGCTGAGGCGGCCGCACTGGATCAATATGGCATCCACCTCCTCTTTGGTGCAGCTGGACGTCCTGACAACGCCTTCGCTGCCTTTCTTGAGCGCGGCAGCGCCGTCAGTGCTCTGTTTTGGAGGACAACCGTTGCCATTATCATCGCAAACCCCATTTGCCTCCCGACCCTTGGCTGGAGGAACAACCTCCTCTACTTTCAGTTTCCCGAGCTTATCCTCATTGTCAGCCTTGAGGTTTGAAATATCTGCAAGAGGAGTCGCCGGCTTTGCAGGTTTCTCCGTTTCACGGGCGTTGGATTTCCTCACAGTTACCTTCTCGACAGCAGTCCCAGAACCCGAAGAAGCTCGTTTAACTGCCTTTGCATCAGAGCCAGAGAGGGTTGCTGCTTTGCGACTAGCAAAACCAGAGGGGATTACCGCAGCCGAAGGAGGAGGAGCAGCAGGAGCAGAACCCTCCTCGTTGAGAGAATTTTTCTTACTCAAACAGGTACCCATTTCAGAAAAGGACCAGAGATAGAAGAAGATGAAGAAGAAGAAAGCTGGTAATGCACTCCACTAGGAAATGAAATATCAAAAGCTTAGGACAGCAGAGAGCGAAGCCGCCGGAGGGGAATGTAGTGGTAGGACACCCATCCCGGAGAATCATAAATCCGTTGGGGTTTGAAGATTTAAATCACCGGGAGATGGGGCGTCTGCTTGTGTTTCAAATTTTTTTGAATCTCAACGTATTAATTAATTTAGAAGGCATGTGCTTTCGATAAGGGGCAGAGAGAGCGGACGCCGAATTTGAACTGTGAACACTGCGCAGGGGAGAATACTGACACTGCGGAGCTTGTGACCGTTGAAATCGGACGCTCAGGATTCATGCTCTCCAAGCTTCGTGTCAGACCAATTAAAAAGAATTCCTTCCTCTTTTTCTTTTTTGTAGTTGTTGATGCCGACCGCAGGAAATGAGTCTGGACCACGTAACGGCTATTTTCTAACACCCAAGACCTTCTGCTCCTCCCAACGGCACGTGGACCGATGACCTCACGCGTCACGTTGAACAGCTTAGTGCTGCTGACAGTGAGTTTCAATTCCTCTGATTTAGATCGTGGATCTTAATGCGAGTACCGAATAGAATCTGGGACCATGTGATTGTTCCCTCTACTTGACGGCGTCTTGGATACCTTCACAACAAATGTGGGACCATCTGTTTTTGATTTTTTTTCTTTCGAGTATAAATTCGAGTTATAATGAAACAAAAACAACACGCTCGAGCTTTGAAGTGTTGATTTATCGGCTTTAATTACGATGGTTGAATCAAAAGAACGTTAAGTATGGATATGTTATTGGTATATTGCAAAATGTCAACTGTATGCTTTCCATATAATGAGATTTCTATCTTTAAAGATAGAACGTTTCTGTAAATATCATGGGTTTCCCCATCGCCAACTATGCGAGGGAAGAGCCTAATCGGACACTGAGGAACATAGAATTTAAGGGTTACTGGTCCGTCCTCCAAAATCAGTGACAATCACACAAAGTCTGAAAGAGATGTCAGCTCTGAGAATACCATGAAGAGGTCGAAACTGCTCTCTCTTTCTCCTGCCCACCCTCATGACTAAGGTCCAGGGCTGTTGTGGGACCTAGGTGAGGAGTAGAACACACATCAACTAAAATGATATGCATCTACCTTTTGCAGTCCACATGAGTAGTGCTCATGAAAACGAACTGACAACTAAGTTTTCACCGTTTAGCCAATCCGACTGTTTATGCTACACCCCTCAGTGGAGCAGCCAACTTGGTTAGCAACATGGGATCTATCACTTAAAAACTTGGGAAAATTTTGTTTGGGGAGGTTGTGAAATACATGTTTTCAAGTGCATGAATGGAGGTTATGCATGGCAAGTGAAGAACATGATGGCAGCATAGGAAACAGTGGTGCGCTATCTTTGGCCGATCAAAAGGTTTGTTCGACTAATTTGATCATCACTGCTAATTTGGTTGACAAATTGGGCAGCCACGATCATGAGGCTGATTTGATGGAAAATTTCTCTGGGATCAAGAAGATTGTGAAAGGAAACTCCATTGACTCAGCTGGATAACTCTAAGTCATTCATATATAGCTAACCGGCGGGAGGCTTTGACCTCATATTAATCAAGGATGTTAACCATGTGAGCATGGCATGCTAGATATGAAGGGGAAAGTGATCCAGGATGGTTTGTTCTTCTCCAGGGAAGAGTGTTTGATCAAACAAACAAGGGAAACGTGGAAGCAGGAAAGTTGATCCTTGGGCTTCACAGCGATTCAGTGGGGATGAAGTGTCATCAAACGGGGCTGTAAATGATTTATAAGCAGAAAAAGTTTAATCAGAACGTGACAAGAAACCATCTGCTGGGTAAACCACCATCTGCTGTGGTTTAACTTTGTAAGTATATTAATTTCAAAAGATATTTTAGTGAAAAGCCAGTGAAAACTGGACACCAAATAGTAAAAGCTGATTTTCATGGGTGGTGATTAGAATCAGATCCAACTCATGGAACAAGACAAAAAAAATGGAGATGAATCTACATAGATGCACTTTATTGATACTACAAAAACAAGAATGTCTACACTATTCAAATGGAGAAAAGCATACTTCAAACAAGCCAATCAACAAGCTAGATTGTAAACTACACCTACGTCTTCTAGGCTTCATATAAGTTGCAACGTCCAAATACCAAAATAGATCAATGTTTTCCAGCCCTTAACCGGTACTTTAAAGGCCAGAGAGTTGGCACAATGGGCAGTGTGGGGACTACTAGACGGTTAGTTTTCATTTCAAATCTTTGGGTACCAACTTTTGATGCTGTAAAAAAGGAGCACCGATATACAAGTTGAGGTATAATAGAGACACCTTACCCGAGGAACCAAAAATAGACCTGAGATGGAGGAAATGGTGGAAGTTCTTCCTACTCGTGCAACAATAAAGGTCTTAATGTTATAACTATAACATGATTGTATTCAATATTCAACTAAACTTTGATAATAAAAAACTCAATTTTGTCATCCAAACAAAAACCTGGTTTTGCAAAGCGAAACCCTGGTTTTTGCCTTGTCATCCAAACAAGCAAACCATATTTTAAAAATCCATTTAAAAACCAAGTTTTGAGAGTGTCATTCAAACAACCCTGCAGTTTGTAGAGAGCAAATGAGGTCCAATTTCAATAAAATTTTGTCCAAATCAACAGCTAAAGGAAATATATCCAATTTACAGATTTGACAAGTATTATAAAAATTCAAAATATAACAAATGAAAGTTCAATAATGCCCCTAAATTTAAACAGTCCTAAAATCTGAAGATTCGAAAACCAGCTTTGTGAAAAGACGATGGAAACCAGATCAAATGATCTCCACATTCAATTAAATTTGAATGAGAACTTCTCAATGAAGGGAGAAGCTATTGTAAAATTTCAGATTCAAACTCAAGAAAATTGTACGTGTTAATATGTCAAACTTGCTAGAACTTTCTTCTATTTTTCAAGTTCAAGAACGTAAAATCTAATGTATTTTTTAATATCATTCTAAATAAAACTGGCAATTCCAACTTTTACACCTAAAACAATTAACTCAAAACAGGGTTAAAAAAATAGCTAAATTAATCTAACACCTATCAAACTTGCTGGAAATTTCTTCTATTTCTCAAGTTCAAGAACGTAATATATATATATATATATATATATTAACATTATTCTAAATAAAACTGACCAATTCTAACTTTTACACCTAAACAACGCAAAACGGGGTTAAAAAAAGTGGCTAAATTAATCTGACACATGTCAAACTTGCTGGAAAGTTCTTCTATTTTCGAAGTTCAAGAACGTAAATCTAATGTATTTTTTAACATTATTCTAAATAAAATTGACTACTTTTGATTTTTACACCTAAAACAATGCAAAATAGGGTTAAAAAAGTGCCTAAATTAATCTAACACATGAACTAAAACAAAGCAATGGATAACAAGTTAGGCTTTATACAGATCTACGCTAGAGTATTATTATCTATAACTATAACTAAGCATGAACTAAACTACTATAGATAGAAACAAGTAAAACAAGGCAAGCAATAACACACTATAATAAATGCTTTAAAATGAAAGCAAAATAAGAGGAAGAGAACACTAATTTAAAGCTAATAACTTTAATTAGAACCATAGTCACAAATAACATTTCGGAGTTTTAAACGGCGAGGTTTTTTTTCGGGTATAATATGACGAGCTTGAAAAAAAAGGAAAAAATATTGTAAAATTTTCAAATTAAAAAAACTAAAAGTAAGAAAAAAATAAAATAAATGAGAAACTAATAACACAAACATCAAAAGATAAGTAGATTTGCAACAAATAAAAAATAAAAAAACTTTTTGGCATTAAAAAATGATAAAATGAAAAAATGCAAAAAATGCAAAAAACGCATTAAAAACATGTTTCTTTAAAAAAAACGTATTTTTTAAAGTTTTAAACGGAAATTTAATTTATCATTTTTTTGCAATTTTTTTTGAAAAAAAAAAAGTGTTTTTGTGTCTATGTTTAGAACCAAAGATAGTACAACTAATATATCTAACATGCCTTTTAGGGACCAAACGTGAGGTGCCTTCTAAAGTTGTTCCATTGACCCACATCTCCTAATATTAAGAGTGGGACCAGCTTGGATACCTAGTACCTGTCGGGCCAGGATGGGGGCATGGCCTGAAGCATGCGCTTATAGTGTATAACAATTAAAAGTCATTCTTGCTTAAACTAATTTGCGTCAGAAGTCTTCATTTGCATCCTTGTACGCAAATTAGAGAAAAAGTGAAGTTATTACAAAGAATTGGCATAATCATGGATCCAAGAATGAGTTTAGACTTGTCCCTTAAATCCATATGTCATATTGGGATCTAAAATAGGAAGAAATTGTTCCTTAACTACATGGATCCAAATTGCACACTGTTTTGGATTGGTTTGGATCCAAAATGAACTCCAAATGAACACTAAGTATGTGTACTTAAATTAACCTCACAAGTCTCACCTTTCTTGCACAAGTTAAACTTGGATAGAGCCAACTTCTCATTCTCCTTCTCCTCCTTCCACATCTTGTCCATCTCTTCTTTAAAATCTATTGTGTAGCACTATGCATCTATGTCCCTTTGTCACCTCCATTTGTATCCTCCTTTCAGCTTAAGGGAGTTTCAGGAAGTGGCAACTACTAATAAAAATAGTAGGCATCAAGTTCCTAGATTCTATAGTGAACTAAAACTCCGCGAGTAGGTCAAATGGGTTAAAAATAGCAAATTTAACTCAAAAAAATAATAGAAATAGCCTAAAAACAAATAAAAGCAGTTTCAAAATCCCTTGAAAATTAAGAGTTACAGTATAAGGGCACAATACAATGAAATCAGTGGTTTCTCACATTTCACTATTCATCATTGGAGGACATTTCCTTATGGTTTATTTACTAATTTGCTAAGGCTATTTCTTCTTAATTTCTCTCAGTTATGGGGCATGAGAGGAGCATCCAGAAGGACTTTGAGAATTTTTGAGGCTAAAGAAGGCATTCAATTTTATTGATGGTAGTAAAGCAAAACAAAGGTTTCTATTTTATGAATAACAGTGTAGGTAAGTCATATTCAAATTTTAGGAATGAAATCTTCTAGAGGAGTGTAATCCTTTAATGGGTATTTTGGCATTAGGAACAAAGTGCGAATGTTCCATGAATCTAACCTAAATTGAGGTAGATTCATTGAACACTTGAATAAGTACTGTGAATCGATCCCAATTTTGCGGTAGATTCATGAAACACTCAAACCTTATTCCTAATGTCAAACGACCCCTAAGTGTTTTATATTCAACATAACATCTAGGAACCATCTGTTCTAGAGACAAGGTTAAATACTTGACTAGTGCAATGAAGGTCTTCTTTGGTCCCATAAAGGCATATTCAAGGGTCATTGAAATGTATTTTGAGTTAGCTTTACTAGAAGGATTAAGCTATATGCTTTCTTGCAAAAATCTGTTTTCAATCTCCACGAATTCATTTGGAGCTCATATGAGGGTTTGTGAAAGGATATTCAGAGGAACACCTCATGCTCAATTGTGCATCCTTGGACCTTACCAGAGAGCTAATAAAAAATGGAATGCCATGTTCCGCATGATAGATTCCGAGGCATGAGCTTGGGTTTGACATGTGGTGATCAAAAGTAATGTTGATTTCAAATCTTATTCATAGGACCGAAAGGAGAGTGGCTAGATTCTCTGACCTTCCACTTAAATTTTAAGTGTAGTTTGTCTCATTATAGTTCATTTCACACTCATGTGATCTCTTGCTTGAACACTTGCTGGGCTTTGGGACCTTCAGTTGCTTGCTTCTGTCATGGCTTGCACTAATAGATGGGTTTTTAGTTGAAGACATCGTAAGGAAAGTTTCAAAAAGGGTCTTTATGAGAATAACATGATGACCCTTTCATAGATAGCACTAACAAAGATGCCTCACTTCTTGAGATCAAATCGTTGTGCCTTGACTATTCTCAAAAATTTGTGCTCTGTTCAAGCTGATGATGATGAACTCATAGGTATGACTACCAAGGTAAGCCAAAAGCTTAAAGGGAGAACTCAAAATGAGAATTTCCATTTCTGGCATCCCAATGGCGCGAAATATTACTTGCCCACTCAGCTTGAGTCTACTATTACTTTATCTCACTATTTTTTAGTAACGTACTTCATAAATGACTGTGTTCATCAAACATTCTCTTGCAGGGTTTCTTTTTGGAAGAGAAACTTCATAAAAAAAAACTCCAAATTCTTACAAAGTTTCTGCCAAGGCATTATGTCATACAAGACATAGAGAACGAAAACTACATTCTCTATTGGGTTTTAAGAAATATACCTCCAGTTGTAATTATATGCACTATGTATTTAACAAATTAAGATACAAATACTGTGAATAATGGATGAAATTTGGCCTGACATTGGAGTGGGTTGCTTTGTAGCTATCATGGTGATTAGGAGAGAGGATATAATTTTGAGAAAAACATCTCATATGTAGCATATGCACAAATTGTTAACATAAAATAGTGCTTAAAATAAGAGAGAGAGAGAGAGAGAGAGAGAGAGAGAGAGAATACACCTCCTCATATAGTCATATTGTTTTCAGGCAAAACCTTAACCAAAGAATGTAATAATTACCTAGTCTCTAATAATCATGTCCACCTTCTTCCTTGATTTGATACTAGCTCCAATGGTGTATCCATCAGAACCTTGGATATGTAGGGTTGTTTTTCTATTTGGCTACATCTAATGCTTAATTCCCACAAATCTTATTTTGTATGCATGAATTACGTATGTTCTCTAGGCTAACAAGGTCTTCATAGACCACCAATAATTGGCCATGATTTAGGAAATGTGAATCAAAGATTAAAGATCGAAAATTAAACTAAGCCAAGTTTAAAAGATAGATAAGTATAGATGGTGAGTCCCATGACAAACACCACCTAAAGGGAAATGTGTAAATTATTTTGTCAAAGTAAGTCCTCCATGTGAAGCCAAAGAACATCGTCACAATGTTTTGTAAGTATGACTTTAAAAGAGTTTGCACGAAAACTGATGAGAAATTTTGACGGTAAACTTGATTCTATTTTTAAATGTGGATTCTTATAATATATATGAAATATTATTTAGATATTATGAAATATTGTTCATACATGTGAAACATAATTTGGATAATGATATGTTTAAAGCATTATGAAAATCAAGAAATATTAATAGATCTAAACTGCAGTCAACCTTAAAAATGATAAGTTAAAAGAATGTCATAATGCTTTGCTTGAGGTTGGTAAAACAGTGAGAGTTGGAGGCAAGTAGTAGTATGCATTTGAAGTGGGCAAAGTCATTACTAAGGGCTTAATCTCGCAAGTCTTCCTTTGAGAGAGAGAGAGAGAGAAGGAATGACAGCATGAAGCTTAGAGGCTCGAGGGATGAAGAAGTTTATAGAGAGACAAATGGAATGGAAAAATGTTGTCGACCAATGGATTGTTTTGGTGGAATATAGTCGAGATCTATGTAACTCATGAATTTTCCTTTGCTTAAAGTTATTTTTCATAATGTTCTTCAAGTTCAAGGGAGTCAAGGATTTGAAGTAATCTAATGTAGATTCTAAGGACTTGTTTGTATCCCATTTATAACAATTGAGGACTTATTTGAGCTTTCATGAGAGTTGAGGATTTCAACAAAGCATCCATGGCTTCAAATCAATGAGGTGTTTGAGCTTTATGTAGTCTCAAAGACATTTTGGAGATAGGTAAGAAGATGTTTACAGAAAGTCCCTATTGATACCAGTGATTTCTTATCCTTGTTTAAAAAATAACCTTGCTTATTGTAACTCACTCATATCATACTTTAGCAACATCATATTTCACTTGACAATATATCATATATCCTGCATTATATTCCAATACACCTACACATTGAGTAATACATCATGTTCAACAACATACTTTAACACATGCAATTGATGAATCATAACATCTTATAATGCATCATACATTGTACATTACATCTCCATATCTTGAATATTGAGCAATATATGTGCATGAAGCTACATTTTGGTTGTTCAAAATAAGAGTCAACTCAAACAAATGAAACTAATAAGAAATAGGGGAACAATATTTCAATGAAGAATATGGTCACAACATATTTGTATAGTCTCACACAATTTCAATTATGAGAAGATGAGTCTTCGACAAGCTATGTCTACAAAAACTATGCACAAAATTAAGAAGACCAAGGAGAGGACATCGCTACTGTATATATGCATATAGGATTCATGGATTTCTCCTTCTAGAAATCCATGCTGGTTTAAACCAACATATCATTTGGTGTCTCACAAAACACCACTCAATGTATTGCATCGGGTGGTCGTGATTCAACGAAGCTCAGAATAGCTGAAGGATATATGTGTGTGTGTGTGTGTGTATATATATATATTGTTGATTTATTCATCTAGAAATTCATCAAGGTTTGAAGAAGAAAACTTCTGACCTCTCATAGCATGTTGCCTAATGCAATGTATCAAGCCACTGGTGATGATCGGACAAAGCTCAACTTAGTTGGAGGATTTCAGCTTATATATATATATTGAATGTTGTTTATGTAACCATTTTCAAAATTATAGTGGACACAAGACATTCCCTCTATTCCAATACACTTGCTTAGCAGGCAACTGTGTCAGTCGATCTAGCCCATCTAATCAACCCAAATTGGACGACCTACATAGCCACCTTGAAGCATGAGTTTTCTTCACCACTCAATCTCAAAAGCAAAGTCCTTGCTTTAGTATCTCATCTTTCTACTATAAGCTCGAAAATCACCCTTTTGAAAGCTTTTCCTAGGAATTCCCACTTTCTTCACATGTTTTCCATTCTTCATCAAAACCAGCAAGGGCCAATCTTCCTTGGGAAACAATGTGAATCTTGCATGCGAGATGATCATTTTTCTTCAACACCATACATCGACATTTTCATGTTGAAAAATAAGAAATCATTCCTTTTTACTTTGCATGTAGAAGTAAGGCTTTGTGTTTAGTGTTTGTGTGTTCTTCTGCTTTACCACATTGCATCTCTAATTTTTATGGTTATCAAATCAAGTGACCTCTTGGAGTTGGGGGTATTTCTTTAAAAACATTTGCTCATCACAATGACCCAATGCTTCAAGAGTTAAGGGGCATTTCCTATAAGGGCAAGCCACATGTGGGCATTGTGGGCAGTTGGCCATACAGTCCCACACATTTTATTTATTTCCATATAGGTGGTTTTCAAGAATTTGTTTAGTGGTATATGTGTGTCCCTCAGTGATTTCCTTAGTGTCCTTTATTTTTTTTATTATGTCTAATATCTTTTTGAATGAGTGTTACTTGGCAAAAAAAAAAAAGCTCTGGCTTTGATTCCCTGAAATGTTTTTGTTTTATGAATTATGAGAAAAAGATTGTTGGAGTTGGAAAAGTTTCATAACTTGAGAATGCTGGTCATTCGATCATTTAGAACAAAGGGGGTGCTAGTGGCATGCCAAAGCACTCCCAATAAATCACTCATGTCTTGAAAGGTTTGGCATATAAATAGGATATCATAATATCCATCATCATGAGGGATCTTGGGCAAAGTTTATTAGGGGACATTTGAATTGGGAATTCCACTATAGTTGTGGAATTTTACTTCTATCATACAATAAAAAAAAAACCTTGTTTGGAATTTTAAACTTTGGGCATTTGGGTTGGTAGTGGCATAATAATACCACAAAAAAGTCTTACACCCAAATTTGGTTATATATATGAGTAGGTTTTTACATTATCATGTATGAACTTACATGTTTTTCACAGGTTTTTATACCTCAAGAGACACTTACATGTATAACAAAGTAAATATTAAACGATCTTAATGTAAGAGCAAAAGAAAATTGATCTAGTGCAGCTGGTTTGGCCAGTGGCGGAGCCACTCTAACACTACCAGTTATATAGAAGGTGTAACTTTTTGTTCCATCGCATCTTTGCATGGTATTAAATACCATGCATTTTAATGTCAAGCATTTGAATGATATGCATTCAAAAGCCACCTTGAGGTGAGGAAGAGAGAATCCAATGGAGAGGAAAGCAAGAGAGACAAGTGAGTTAGAGGATGTGCGAGGATGCAACATGTTTGAGGCCCCCAACATGCACCCCAATGCTCGAGCAACTATGAGGGGTGTTTTGGTCATTTATGAAAACAAAACAGACATTCTAAATGTTTTAAAAAACATGACATCTTAATCTTGCTTTTTTTTAATATTTAATTAGGAAAAACTGCCTTCAATGTAACATTCTTCTAAGGTTCTAGCTTGTTTTGGGGTTCATATGAACCTACTACAACTTTCAACTCAAAAATCACGCTTGCTATTATTTGCAATCCGAAAAAGTAAAACAATATAACATGACGAGAAATCCAAGCCTTGGAGAGTTTGATTGCTGTTAGACTTGACTCCCTAGACTTAAGCCTGGGCACCGGGCCGGGCTACCGCCGGGTACCCTGTACCCGACCCGACTCGGGCCCGGGCCTAGAATTTTCTTTAACCGGCCAGATTTTGTCGGGCCCGGCCCGGCCCGATACTAAACGGGTCGGGCCCGGGCCTCATCCCGTGATTGTCGACGGCCCGATACCTTAATTTTTTTTAATTTAACTTATGTTATTGTTAATTAATGTTAGGGTTCATTCTCCTCGACTCCTCCCCCAAACTTCACAGCCCGATGTTGTTAGGGTTCATTCTCATCCCCCCAACTTCGGCGGCTCGCCTATGCTTCATCATCCTCGATTGGTGACTCCCTATCGACGAACGCCTCCTCCAGTCCTCCCCGTCGTGGCATCGGCCATCGTCTGTCATTCTTCTCTAGTCCTCTGCCCGCATCTGTGAGTCTGCGCTGTGACTGCCTCCACACTCCAGTCCTCCCCATCGACCGTTGCCCATCAGCTCTACAACTACTGACTGCCACCGTGCTGTCCACCGCAATGCCATCACCATCGCTGCTGTCAAGCAGATCAGTTCGGTTTGTTGAAGGTTGGTTTTTCAACCGCATGATCCCTGTTCCATTGCCGTCAAGCGGATCTCTCTCTCTCTCTTTCTTGCTGTCACTCACAAAGTGTATGTCAATGGAGAAAAAGGTGTGGCCGGGTCTTAAAAAAGCTCGGCCCGCCCCAACCAACTTGGCCCGTTAATAATCGGGCAGAGCCGGGCCTCGGGCTGGCCCGTCTTTAATGACGGGCTTTGATTTTTACATTTTTATCGGGCCGGGCCGGGCCGGGCCGGCCGGCCCATGCCCAGCCTTGCCTAGACTTGCTTTTGTAAAAAAGAGTAATCCTTGTAGCAAGCTTTGGACTTTTTAGTCATTTCAACTCTCCGAACATGCGGGGGACCGCACACCTACTTTGCTGTCTCCTGGTGTTCTACCCGCAACGAAGGGCGTCCAATTAGCGCACGTGATTGGCGGCCGCCAAGAAATTCGTCAGGTGCAGCAGCAGTCGGCGGGGCGAGCAAAATACCGTGAGGGAGAAGGCGGGTGGGGCCCACACTTTCTCTCGACGAATGGCAATTAAAACTCGCCGAACACGAGGGTTGAAACTATTCCCTTCCCTTCGTCCTTTCGGTGCTCCTTTTTTTCCTCAAACATGCGCAACCATTTCTGGTGAAGCCGGCGAGAAGGGGGGGAGGAGGACAAGGGAAAGCTAGGACAGAAGGGAATAAGTAAAAAGCGAACCAGGTGCCGGCGGCGGCGGATGACGACTACCAACGACGGGCGCATCCCCCTCGACTTCCTGGGGACGGTCGGGAAGAGGGACGAGGTGGAGGAGGGGGAAGGGAAAGGGGCGTTGGAGGAGAAGCAGCGGGGAGAGGCTGCGTCGGAAGCCACCGCGGGCGACGGCGAGCGAGCGAAGGTACCCAGTGGCGGCAGCATCCGCGACAGTTTCAACCTCTTCAGCAGCTATTTCCGGGAGAGGGGGAAGGAGAAGGAAGGATCGGCGGGCGGCAGGCCGTCGATGGAGCAGCTCGGCTGGTTTCTGAAGCATCACAACCCTTTGACGACCGGTCCTACTGCCACCGCCACCCAGGCGAACCGGTATCCTTCCCGTTCCCTAGTTTTCCAGATTTGGTTCCGAAATTTCCCAATTTTGGCTTCTTCCAGCACGATCGAGAGAAAGGGAGAGAGATCCATCTGTTGAACCCTCAGTTCCTGAGACGCAGACCGTACACAGTCCTCATCTCTTCCCCTTTCTGAGCCGATTTACGCAGGGACTACATCAGCACTGTCTGAAACCTTCACAATTTCGGCTTCTTGTTATTCTTGTTTATCAATTCTCGTCCCTGCCACCACACCTCCCCGCGTTTGGGGATGCTATCTTACCCTTGGATACGCGTGAAAAGAATCCAGTCTTCAGCTCTGTTTTTCCTTTTTCTTTCTCTTACAAATGGCAGTGAAATGATCATGCCTTTCTTTTAGCGGAGAATACTCCATACATAGTACTTGATCCTGGTTTCACTCTATTGATCGGCTGAAAGCACACGGATGATTCACCCTAAGGTTCTTAAGGAAGAGTTCTTCTCTGCCAACTGCAGCCTTTTTTCTGTGGGAGAAGGATGGAGAAAAGAAGGGACAGAAGAGCATATGATATTCATCATAATGTTTGTGCTGAAAAGAGTAGTCCTCAGTTCGATCCTTCCCCTGAGTTTTCTGCTAAGCTCCACTACTCCACCACTACCCTCCCCCCTCCTCCCTCTTTCTTCTCTCTCTATCCCCTCATGGCAATTCGCTCTTCTTTGCTTGTGGCTGCCAACTGATTTGATTAGAAACTTAAGTAACAAGTTTTTGTCTTAAAGGTCCACGGCGGCGCAACAGAATGGCGACCGTCCTCAACAGCTCACCATATTCTATGGAGGCACAGTGAACGTTTTTGATGACATCCCCTCTGAAAAGGTGAGAGGAAACCAGATTGTCTTTCCATTTTCTTCTGTAAATTTTCCTTCTTCCTTGTGCTTTCTTTCTTTCAGCCGATAAGAAGGGTCTGTAGGAGTAATTAAAGGGACAAAACTTGGTTCTGTAAATTTATCTCCAATTTTCTCAGAAATCAAAAGAAAGGCATGATCATTTCACTGCCATTTGTAAGAGAGAAAAAACAATTTTTCACATGAAACAATTTTGTAAATAATTTACTTGTTTCAATTGGATACAAAAACATCTTTTTTCTTTTTCTCTAATACATGAAAAGGACAAGAAGAAAGATACTGTTGCAGCTTTCCTGCCTAAACGTGGTTCTCGATCTGCCTCACAAAAGCAGGTTGTAGTTACAAATTTGATTTAAGTGTCATATAGACAGCATGAAAACGTCCTAAAACATCTCAAAAACAAAAGACTGCAACCTTCAAGTCTCTTAAAGTGCATCGCCTGTGAAGCATCTAGACATGAGTTGCATAGGTTAGAGGATCACAGAGGTCTTCCAACCACGACCAAAATGAAGCTGCCTTGCTACATGTTTTTCTTTCTTTTCGTCACTGTTGTAGTGGAATTTTCTTAAGAAGCTTGTAATTGGAAACAAAAAGGTTCAAGCTATCATGATGCTTGCTGCTGTGAGTGCTGCGAATGCAATGAAGAACGCAGAGGAGCCAAATGCGTCAGAGGGGACAGCTCGTCCCCTTTCTCGGTCTCCCTCGCTCCACAGCACTTCAAATCAGGCTCTGCATCCAAGCAAGCTGCCCAACCCCACCACCAAAGTCGTTCCACCGCTCTGCAAGTCCCAATCTGGTAATGACAAACAGCAATACTCAGTCTGGTCTTTGTTATTGTTATTGTTGCTGATGTTGGTGATCGTCGTCGTCGCCGTCGGACTTGTATCTTAACTAATGGTTCTGAATTTCTGATGATGGTGAGTGTGGCAGACCTTCCCATTGCCAGGCGGAACTCATTCCAGCGGTTCCTAGAGAAACGCCGTGACAGGTGAGCATCCTCTTGGTGATTAGGCTGCTTACTGTGGTGTGATTCTGCGGGCCTTTGGTAAGAAACAGGAAATTAACAAATGGGTGGGGTATGTATATCTTTGCCGACGTTTCGGCATTAGTTGCTTTGGAGTATTATGGTATTTGATAGGTAGCGGGCCTGTTTGATAGGAGGGAAAGGGAGAGAAAGGAAGGGAGGGAAAGCGAGGGAAGAGAAAGGGAAGGGAAAAGAATGAAAAGTAAAGAAGTGATTAAAAAGCTTGTTTGGATACAAAAGAAATGAAAGAAAAGGAAAGGTTAATACTTTACAATAATACTCCTAACAGTCAAAATGTTTAAAAAATTAAGAACGTGAAGGAAGGGGTATTGTGGGCAATCAACACTTTGCTCATCTCTCCTTTTCCTTTCCTTCCTAATCCGTCCGATTTGAGAGGGATTGCATTTACACTACACAATTCTTTTCTTTTCCTCTCTTCCCTTTCCCTCCCCTCCCTTCTCTTTCCCTCCCCTCCCAACCAAACACACTTTGCCTATTTTCCTCTCTTTCCCTCCTCTTTAGTTAGCCAACCAAACAAAGGAGGGATTGCTCAATCCCTTTCTTTCCTTCCCTTTCCCTCCAACCAAACAGGCCAATTCAGTTGCTGTAATTGACTCGCTTCTCAAACTGATGCAGAGAATTGGCTGGCACTGTAGAATAGGAATGTTTTCCGAAATGAATAATGGTTTAGAGAAAGTATTGAGAAACTTAGAGAAAAGATTTGTTAAAAATTAGGAACGTAAATTCAATAATGTTCTATAAGGTCTAATCAATTGCAAATATAATGACAGCACGAAACAGAAACTATTTAAAAATATTAAATAAGTGCCATGTGAATCACTACTTTCTGATTTACGTTGATTCAAAGATCGTGGTGACGTGTAGCAGGGGACATGAATCAGAAAGGACGCAGATTGTAGGGCCTTGAAACCATGCGTTGTGCTTGGTTTTCACATTCTCGTGTTTTTAGCAGGCTGGCCAGCAAAGCACCGTATCCTGATGCGACAAAAGAAGGCAATGACAAGGCATTCGGCGGGGACGAGCAGGCAACGAATGGACTGCTCCCCGGAGACGCCAGGAATGGCTCCACTTGAGGAGGACTATGCTTCTTCTCCCAACATTGCTGCTGCTGCTGTTGCTGGAACTCAGACGCACCTAACACAGGCACCTGCCCTTCCTCACTGGGGTCCTATGAAGGAGCTTTAGGGTCCTGCTCTCTTTTTAGTCTTTTTAATTCCCTTTTCTGCTTGGACGGTGGTAAAGTTAGCAGATGAGCGTCCTTCACGTATTTGTCCATAGTGACGGATGATCTTGTATCAGGCTCACACTGGTGCCTGTGAGAGCTAAGTTATCATAAATTTATGGATCTGATGTGGTATGACTTTGCAGAGCTATTCTGAATCAAACTTAGAAGCAATGTAAGATCCACATTCCACATTGATCTATGTTACATTTTCAAAAGGTTTGATATAGAATCAGACGGTAGGGGTGGGATTTTAAGCTCATGAGTTTCGGTCTATGCATATTGAGTTCATATTATACATGAGATACGTTACTTGGATTGAAACTCAACAGTTAGAAACAGCGGCTGAGGCAGGTATGGACACTGTGTGGGCAGTTGCCCACACATACCAATAAAAAATGCTTATTTTCATGTTGATATTTCAGGGTATTTTTTATCGTTTACATATTGGTGCTTCTTAAAAAATTAAAATTTTATAACTAATGCCCCTTAGCTGGGATTTACTGACACCACCTCTAATTAGACATGCATTTCATAACTCATAAGGGCCGTGCCGGAAGGGTTCCCTTCTGTTTGAAAGTTGGGCCGTATTTGAGAGCAGCCTTGCAGCCTTGCTTGAGGCAAGGTCCAAGTCAAGTAGGAAGTGAGTTATTAGCTAAGCGTTGGGGATTTAGAAAGTTTCCTCTTCTAAGTTTATTTAGATTAAATGCTAGTATCTTTAGCTGTTAAAGTCTAGCTTTCAGTGAGTCAAACCTTAGGATAAGTAAGGCAATTAGGAGGCAATCTTGCCCATGGGGATAAGCTCAGTTAGAACTAATCGAAGTAGGTCAAGTGCTGGTTTAGACCAGTCAAAGTTAACCCTAGTCAAAGACCAGACAGGTTTAAGTTAAACTAGGTGTGGACTGAGAGTGTAGCCAGTTTGACTTCCACACAATTTGGGCCTTCGTCTGAGACTCTGAGGATACTAGGCACGTTTTACATTACATTCTAGGCTAAGTTAGGGTCTAGTTTAGGCTAAACTTTCTAAAAAACCAAGACTAGACATCAGGTTTGTTCGTGTGCACAATTTTTGCTTCATTCTTTCTTTGTGACTTCCTTTAAGAATCATGGCATTTTATAGAAACAAAAAAAGGCACTAGTTTTGCACCTTTTCTTTTAACAAATAAATAAATGCAAATAGAGCAAGATGTCAAAATCTTCAATAAATTTGCTAAGCCTGTCATATCAAGGCCTTAAGCTTGCTTTAAACGATAAAGTGTTTTAGGAAGTTTAGAATATTTCTTTCATATCAAGGCCTTAAAGCTTGCTTTAAACGATAAAGTGTTTTAGGAAGTTTAGAATATTTCTTTCATATCAAGACCTTAAAGCTTGCTTTAAACGATAAAGTGTTTTAGGAAGTTTAGAATATTTCTTTCTTCAAATATATAACATGGAGACGGATGTATGTAAACCTCTTCCTTAATATTACAATTGATGAAGACTTTCTTAACATGGGGTCACTGGGACGCAAGTTAGTTCAAAGGCAATGACTACCCAAATTATGTGGCTACACTACTTACGATTCTGTCCACTCAAAAGGGAAACTAGAAGTATTATCTTTCGTGATCTGAGCATCTTATTTAAGTATTTCTGGAAGGACATAAATTCTCCCCCAAATTTTTTTCGTCAAAAAACAAGTGTATTGGCTAACCCAGAAAAACAATCAATCCTACATTCCAAAACACGACCAGTCTACCCAATCAAGTCTTGTTGTCTGACACTAGAAGAAACCTCATGTTAACTGAAATAAAAAAAGGTTGAATAATAGAATTCAGCATGATTGCTTCCGCATTCACTTCAAAGTTGAGAAAGACCATGCTATCCGAAAACACGTTGGCGGAGGAGTTCAGCCTTTTCAGGTGGCTACCACAACTTTAGTGAGCTCTTGGACAACTGAGGAGATTTGGATACAAAATTGTTCTCTTGCATAACCGGCCATGCATCAACAAAACTGTCTGAACAAAGCCACCCGACCAGCTCCTTATAATTTTTGTTGTGCACATGAAGTTTAGTAAGGAAGCATTCAACACAGGTCGCCCAAATCTAAGCTGGCAGACCATCAAGACGAACTGGGGCGTCATTCATGAAGGCGTCTATTCCTAGTGGACCATAGTTGCCAAACGACTAAATGAAGGCACATTTGCCATAATCCAGCCCCTCTTGAAACTAGAAGAGAACCACCACTGAAGTTTCGAGATAAAATTCTGGTGGAAAACACAGTACTTGCCGAACTTATTTGCAATGAATCTCCAAACCTTTTTAGTGACATGAGATGTGAAGAGAAGATTGTTAGTATCTTCCTCCTGTTTGTGGCAAAGATAGCGCATATTCACAACATAGAGGCCTCTGGCCTTCAACCGATCTTGTGTTTGAAATCTCCCAAAACTAGCGATATAGTAGAATCATTGTGCACGAGGGAGACAGTCCTTATGCCAAATCCAACTGCGCCATCTTTGAACAGGGTGCTTTTTTCTGATGTCCTCCCAGAGATCCACCACCTTTCGAGGGAGGCCAGCCTGTTTTTGGTAGAGAAGCTGGTCTTTATTGTCTTTGAGCATAGGGAGATTCAAATGGACCCTATCCATATAGTACAGTGCATTGATTGGATGTCCCCTTGCATTGAAACCATCCTATGAATAGATAGCTTAAAATAGGGATTGAAGTAAGAAAACTCCTCAGAGTCCAAGAGGTCCCAGAGGCATTTCACCGTGATCTTTGCCTTCAACTACTCTCTTCCTCCAAGAGAGCATTATGAAGTTCACACTGAAGCATCCTCTTATGATTTGCATACATGGCAGATCCTGAGTCTTGTAGTTTTTTGGAGTATATCAATTTCCATCATGAGGCTAGCATGTTTGGCTTATATCGGACCAAGTTGGAACTTTCTCCACCTAGACAAATCTCCACAGGTAGCTTCTAATTTGGAGTTCAGTTGAATCATGGGGCACCCGGTGAAGGAGCAGCTCCAAGTAGACGCAATAACCTCCTTACAGCCCTGTTTAGTGCTCCAACATTTGAAATACCTAAAAATAGTAAAGCCCCCCACTGGTCTGCCTCTGACCTGCATTCTGAAAATTAAGGGACAATGGTCTGAAGAGGTACGCGGCAAAAGCTCTAGATTTTACCAAAGACCTCCCTCCAAGCTTGATTGATGATGCACCAATCCAGGCGATAGAGAACCAGACCCTCTCTTATGTTATTTGACCAGGTTAACCTGCGGCTGTGATCTTGAAGTGTACTAAGGCCGCAGTTAAGGGGAAGAGCATTGAGAGTGGAACAAGATGCTGCAAGGGGGCTGCGCCCGGTCTCATCCTCCCTGCTTTTCATAGCATTGAATCACCCATGATAACACAGGGTAATTCAAGGCTATTGACAATAAGCTGCAATCTATTGAGCTCTTCAGCTTGAACAATAGGATTACTCGACAGGTAAATTCCACCAGCAGCAAGGACCTTTTAATGACACATTGCACAAAAACCCAAGATTTGTCGGCATAGAGCGGACACATAGACAAAACGTCAAGTTTCCAGCAAACAATTATTCTAGCGAAAAACTAGAATTGGAGTCAGCGACAAAATCCTTGACACTATGTCTCTACTGCTGAAATTTGCTATCACATAACATGGAGTCTAAGATAAAAGAAAGTGATAGGTTTTCAGTGAGAAGTAAAGAACGCAGCTCTTGGTGCGCTGCATCCCTTACTAATCCCCTAACGTTCCATGCCATCAGCTTCATGGGAATCCAGACGCCAATTTACACCACCATTTGACGCCCATGAGACTGGCCCCCGCGGCTTGGGAGCTTCATGTGGAGCAGCGGGCGACTCCTCCCTCACCGGTGGACCGTTGCCCAGTGGTGGAAAGTTCTCCCAGATGTCCACCTCCATCGTCCTGCAAGTAGGGAGGGAAACCCTCCCAAAAACCCCTTCATCCCGACTGAAAAACTAAAGGAAGAAAACCCCGCTTGAAACAACAACGGCGAGCCAGGTTTCAGCTCCGAGCGCCTCACGCGCTACCCCACCCTCCTTCCGGCAGGGAGGGATCGCTGGCAAGTGGCAACGACAGCCTCCGCTGAGCCCGAGCGGAGCCCTAGGAGAGAGAAAGAGCGACAACAGAATCACCTGACTGCAACAGCTCCCGGCTACTTCACCACTTGCTCAAAGAGCAAGTCTTACACGCTACAATTTATTTCGTTGATGTCCATTTACGTATGAAAACAAGTTCTTAATTTTAATTACCTCTAATGGAAATACCCATGCTGTTTATAGCACGTATTTTCATTGTTGGAAATCAATATTTTATGCAATTCATGACCACTTAAACGTAAAAGGTGTAGTCTAATGTTAGGATAATTTTTCAAAGTAATATTTTTTTTTTTCACATTTTTTCCTGAACCTTCTCTGATTTTTTGATTTCACAATTTCTTTTCAACATAACTTACAATCTTCTACAATACATTATATTATGCATCTTATTTTGGAGCCAAAAGGAAGATGTTACAGTTTACAATATTGACTGACCCTCAAATAATACATGTTTCACAATTATATTACATTAGGCCAACCGCAACATGCTACACACGATAATGCAAAGCAGCTACTTCCAGCCTTTCAGCATATTCATATTGTTCCCCTTTTCATTCTGTGGAGCAATTAGGTGCTTTTATTTGAAGGGCGGATTGCAGTTCCAAGCCAGTCCCCTGGTAGGTCATTCAGTTCTCCCCTCAAGGCTTTCACAGAATGAGTTGTACCAGCCTGTTACAGAGTCACAGTATGCCTGCCACACATTACCCAACCAAAAAAATGACGAGCTGAAGGAAAAGTATCATACTCTCATGAGATTTTACTTTGACTATATAAACATCAATTCCGAGTTTTGCAATCATTGCAGCTTCTGATATCTTGGTTGTCATCCCACCAGTTGTGTCATGAGGTGCTACTGTGATTTCCACTGCATGATCAATTTCAAAAAGATGTCAGAAGGAAAGCTCAAATGTGCAAAATTAACCGATAGGCCCCTTATTACAATATCATTCTTCAGGGAAAAGTGTGATTTGTTATGTAAGAAATCATAAATTTGAAAAAATGTCAATGCTTGTAGTAACATTAATTCAAAATAACAAATTACTGTATAGGTCAAGAAATAGTAGCCGCTGTTTTTAAAAGCTTGTTCACTTTAATTATTTAAATGCTGTGAAAGAAGGTCGGCAACAAGCTGGGTTGGGACACGTTTATGCTCACATTATCAAGTCTTGAGATAGAGCAACCTGGAGATTCACCTTATTTATTTATAATCACATCTGAAACTAAGTCTCACAAGTACAGTGCGGCATTTTTTCAACAAAACATGGATGCATGTGCAGTTAACTCATACTAGCAATTCCCAGTCTCGTCAGTATCACAAAGAAAGAACAATAGCAATAAAGTCACAACTAATGAATTGAATTGCCATTCAAAGCCTTAACCTTTGTCCGACATAGCCTAGGATAACTAGCTTCTCTCATCTGCTATCATTAGTTTTGACGATTAAGTCTCATTTCCGAGTAACTATATCCTGGTCCCAAAACAGCCGAACTATAGTTCATAAACACACACACACACACACACAAATAGCGCTGCACTGAACTCGCACTTAAGCCACACCTATATCCGAGCCTTGTAGGTTTGGACCAATTTTTTGTCAGCTTGAGTAAAAAGGACGGCTTACAACTACATCCAGTCCTATCCCCTCCATAAGCTATCTGCAAACTAAATCAACTTTGGTAAACGTTAAGACAACCCAAACCAATGGTTCACAAAAAACTGTGACCAATCTCCCCAGTTCGCACATACTGTATGCAGTTTAAATACACAATAACCATGCATCAATTGTTTTGAGAAAAAAAATTACTAATTTAAATGGCCTAGGCTAATCCAGTGAGCATGGCAATTAGCTGGGGTCCAAAACCCTAAGGCAAACCTGGCCTAAGATGGCCTCAGTGCCATAGTTTGGCATAAAAAGCTTCTCTCTTGACAAATCATGCTCCCTGTATCACGCTCAAAGCCTAGAAAGTTGACATGACCAAGCCAAAACAATCCCAGCCTTTTTCTCTTTCTTTCAGAAGCTTTATGAAAAGAATCGACAGGTTGAAAAAGGAGTCAAAACAAAGGCCATCAGCCAATTTCTGTACCTTGGCAATCAATGTCCTGTAGTCTTGGATTAACCACACACCAGCTACCATCTTCATTAACAGCTGCTAAGGTGGAAAGATGAGTTTGCTAATAAATTATTCAATGGATGTTCAAGACAAACGTAAAAAAATGCTGAATCAGAAGCTTAGATGTAATTGAGACCAGAAGACACATGAAACATGACAGCAAATGCAGTTGCCTTTAGATTATCTGAATTAAGTCCCTACCTATCTCTCTTAAGAGTATGGCATTTGGATCTGTTGGAGGGCGGTCGTAGACTCCCATAACATCTGTCTTTGCTGATATAAGGGAAAACTGTTTTCAACACCTCTAAAATACGGATATTGAAATTGATTATAGAACTCAAGTACAGCCCAATAGAGTCTGACTTAAGAAGTGAAGCATCCAGAATTTATAGCCAGCCATCAATAGCATATCACCATTTGGATACAAGAAAAACAACATACTGAGGCCTCAACAGTTGAGCAAGATGACGTATTATTATGTCCCCACTTAATATGGTGCAACCCTGCAAAAGAAGAATTATCAGTATGCCAAATTTTGAATGTTCGGTCATGATTATCATCACATGCAGTGGAAAAGCAGGAAACTTAACTGGGTCAATTTAGCAAAATAGAAACCACTGCCATAAATTGACAAATACAAGAAAAGAAGGATTAAGACTTCTTTTCTTCATACCCCATACATAAGTGTCAAAGTAGAATTGCTTTTTTAGTGGCATCACAGTTTTCAACCTGTGCCCCTAGTCATATGGATAGATTTTCTGCAGTTAAGAAGAGGAGGAGCACTTACAATATCACCTATCATTTAGGATAGGCATAGCTAACCTTGACCTCAGAAACCATGTCTCGGTTGGGGTGGTGCGACTCCACCATTGAGTTTATATATTTGATCAAACTAACCCTATTGCTATTCTTTGGTGTACTATGCTACAACCAAGAGATCTGCACATGTATGCAAGGTGCTGCTTTACAGCCTTGACAGCACTGGCCTTGACACCTATGACAAGCCCTTTGAGTAAAGAACAAATGGATAAGGACATGACTTTTCTTTCCTGTTAGTTACAGATGAACTGAAAACAAGTGTGAATATTGTCTCTGATGTTTTTGATGGTGTCAGACACTCAAAACTTGCATGTGATGCCCCAGTCTCAAATTGATTTGAGTTTACAACTTGGGAGATGTCAAAACACCATACAGCTAGTTTTAACACTTCCAAAAGGGGCTACAAACCATGCAAAGGAAGCATAAAACTCAGCTACATATAGTCATCTAACTTCTTTAAGATTTTAGATACAAGAAGACCGAATCATTCTCATGCTTGGGATGTCACTGTCCGCTGCTCTTGTAAATAAGAAGCACGTTCTCTTTGCTGGACACCACATTTATATATGAGCATGGCTCTGCAACCATCTATAACAACTTGGTTCAGAACTGAATCAAGTCATAATCTAAGAGATGCTGGCCTGTTCTACAACTAGCTTCAGTCATTCCCAGGAAAAGGGTTATGAGCCAGGACATAAGATAGAACAAGACCCACATATATGCTCTCTGAGTTCCTCCAAAACGTATAAGTGTGATTAATCATAGACCTCTCGTAAACTAATTCAAAATATTGCAACAGATTTTAGTATATCATTTCATAATGGCATTAAAATAAAGAAGCTGTCAATTATGTATAAACAATAAAAAACAGCGATAACAATAAATGCAGAACTGAAAACACATACACAGAGAGAGGGGGAGAGGGAGACCAAATTGGTGTCCTTTCACATCAATGCAGCTTCAACTATAGAAAGATATACATATTGCACTTTTTGACCACTTTGCAATTTGCCACAATGTGCTAAATGAAATATACAGGAGCATGTCTAGAAAGCAAAATTTCATTACAAGGAATTACCTGTGAACTGTCAAGCACTGCATCGCCATGCATAACCTAGGAAAACACACTCATCAATATTTCAAATTTTACCAATAGGTCACAATATAGTAAAATGATTACATATAACTCCCATTAGTCTTTTGGAACTTTACAGTTAAAGAATAATCATGATCAACTGTTCTGTTCTCATGTCTTGACCACATGCACATGTTATGATTCAAGATATACATATAAATTTATATCTCATAATTATCAAATCACTCCTCAAAAGAGCCGAAAAAACAATAACTGAACAAAAAACTGCGGGCTAAGGCACAGAAAAATGTTATACACAGTTAAAAAGACTACTTGATCAAATGGGAGCAGATTGGTCCTTTAAATAGGCACAAGGGAGAGCTGTTACACGCATACACACAGACACACAAAACCATGATGGTCTTTTCAACACAGGATGGGAGGCAGGAGGAAGTGGCACATTGAGATGTTGGACAATTAAGTTGAATATAAATCAGATGAGTCAAGCTTCAAAGAGTTCGTTCAGCAGATATTCAGGCACAGGCATGAAGCAGATATGCATATTAACTTGTGCACATACAAACATGAAAATGGACACTCATGTGAGCTTGCACATACACGCATCCCAGGAAAAAGGGCAATGCAGTGGTCATCTGAAGTGATGCAGTGATTAGAGTCTTTGCTCTAATCCCCGCAGGAAGGACACCAAAAGAACACAAAACAAAAGGGAAAATGCAGGAAACACAAAAGAAGTCAACAGCAAATATCGTTTTTCTTAATCAGCAGTTAGCCCTAAAATAGAGTTAAGAGCCCTTCTTAAAGGGCCTAAAATCTAAATCCGAATGGATCTCGGAATTCAAAACAAAAAGATACAAACTCAAAAATCCAAGAAATGCTCTCTATCCTAAGATCCAGAATGGATCAAAAGTCCAGGACTCAGTCCAAAAAGCCAAACAGAGTCACAGGTAATTGCGAGCATAATCAGGAAGAACTAGAGATGCAAACAAGAAATCAAGACCTCAATACCACCAAAATTAGTTATATGCCATGCTTCATATTCCCAGTCAAATTAAACTTACTGGGATAAGCCCTGAGTCAATAGCATGAGTCACTGGAGAAATATCAGCGCATTGAATCTGGAAAAACAAACAACCTTTGAATTAGAAGGTTTCAAGTATAACAGAAGTATCTTATTCAAGTATGAAATGATATCATTGAGAAAATAAATGAGATGAAGCAAAATTGCACCAAATGACAAATCAATTTGAAACACCAAGTTAGCTTGCTAGAGACAATCCTGGAAACAGATGTGACAGGAAGTTGTGGCCTTTGGAAGTGTTGCTGACTTAACACAATTAGGTATACAAGTATGGGCAAAGAACCACTTCAAGCAGAAGTTTCCCATATTCAAATTGATTATCTTTCACTTCCTCAGAGAAACCCAATCATGTGGTAAAGAACACTAGTTCACAATCCTCCAAATAAACCAACATGGTGGACAAATAGGAAAGAACATAACATGTCGGTGCAGTTCATATAATTCCTCTCCTTTCATTCTATCACTATTACCAACACACTATTCTGCAAATAACTTCCAGTGGACTTTACGTTCTTGTGACCAAATTGCTTAAGTTTCCAACTTCTACCTACCAAGTGAGGTGATGTGTTACGATCCATATAGGGATCGTGGGAGCAGTAGTAGTTTATTTCTACTAGGTCTTGTTATTTGATGTTTTCAGTATGGATCTTGTAGAAACACGCAACGGAAAGGAGAACGGAGAAGAAACACACGATATACGTGGAAAACCTCAAGAAGAGGTGAAAAACCACGGAGAAGCTCTAACCTAGGGGCAACACCGCAACCTTAGGAGAGAGAATATTATTTTCACTTAATCACCAATTATACAATAAGTGGGATTATATAAGAGGGAGACCCGCCTAGGGTACTGAGCCACTCTCGGTACCCGCGCCCATGGGACCGGGTCCATATCTAGACCTGGTTCCCTATACAAGATATTCTAACACTCCCCCTCAAGCTTGGCATACATGTCAAACATGCCAAGCTTGCTCACATTTTTCTCGAATTGAGATGTACATAAGGCTTTGGTTAAAACATCTGCAATTTGATCTTCAGACTTCATATACGGCAGGATCAACTCCTTTGAATCTATGCGTTCCCGTATGAAGTGGCGATCAATCTCCACATGTTTAGTTCTGTCATGCAGGACGGGATTATTTGCAAGGTTAATCGCAGACTTGTTGTCACAGTACATCTTCATCTTCTCTTTCGTTTCAACACCAATATTTGCTAGAAGAATCTTTAACCATAACATTTCTGTAACTCCCATAGCAACAGCCCTATATTCAGCCTCAGCACTGGATCTAGAGCAAACTTCCTGCCTTTTACTTCTCCATACAACCAGGTTACCCCCCAGAAAGATGCAGTACCCTGTGGTAGACCTCCTAGTATCAGTGCACCCTGCCCAATCTGCGTCAGAGTATCCTTCAATATTAAGTTGGTCTTGCTGAGTATATAGTAATCCTTTCCCTGGGTCATTTTTTAGGTATCCCAACACTCTTTATGCACTCTTCCAGTGACAGTCAGTTGGAGCATGCATAAACTAACTCAACACATTCACAGCATAAGTAATATCAGGGCGAGTAAGAGTAAGATAGATGAGCTTACCTCTGATACCGCCCTTTTCCTTCCTCATCCAGGATGTTGCTAATTTTGATGCTTATCTTTGTACCAGATTCCATTGGAGTTAGAAAGGACCTACATCCAAGTTTACCTGTCTCCTTTAAAAGATCCAGAGTGTATTTCTTTTGACTCATAACAAGCCCTGTCTCTGACCGAGCAATCTCTATCCCCAGAAAGTACCTCAGTTTATCCAGATCTTTAAGATCAAATTCGGCAGCTAACCTCTCCTTCATCTTCCTTTTCTCTTCTTCATCGTCACCTGTGACTATCATATCATCAACATACACAAGAAGAAGACTCACCAGGCCATTTCTTTGCTTAATGAATAGGGTGTGATCACCATTTCCTTGTCTGTATCCATTAGTCTTCATCACTATTCTCAGTCTTTCAAACCATGCTCTAGGAGACTGCTTTAATCCATACAAGGCTTTCTTGAGATGACAACATTTTCCGCTTTGAGCATATCCAGGAGGCATGCTCTGTAAATCAGGCCCAAGTTAGGCAAATACTTCAAGAATATCACTCTTGAATCTCTCACTAACTCAACAAGGCAATACACAAGAATCCTCTAACAAGAGGATAAGGAAAATATATTGATCTTCAGCCAAACAAGGCAAAATACTACAAGATGTGGCTTAACAAGCCATGACTTAAAAGGGGACAACAGTCCCTTATTTATAATACAAGGGAAGAAGAGAGGAGGAGGGGAAATGGCTGTTGGGCCATTTCCAACGGCTAGAATTCTAGCCGTTGGAGAGAGGCCCAACAGCTAGTTCCCTTCTTAAATAATAATAAAGGTGTAAAAAGAAATTGAAAAATACATAAAAGAAAAAGGAAAATTACAAGTATGACCTAGGTACCCTAAAATATACACATATTTATATATGTAAGACATATATTAGCACACTAATATATGTAATGTACATGCACATAGATATATATATATATATATATATATAGGAATACATACATTCTAACATCCCCCCTCAAACTTACGGTGTGATAACCGAAAGTTTGCCAAGGAGAAATTGAAACCTGGCAGCAGCAAGAGCCTTGGTAAAGAAATCTCCTAGTTGATATTCAGAGGGAACATAGGAGAGATCTATGTTTTTTTGAAGAAACTCTTCACGAATATAATGACAGTCCATCTCTATATGCTTTGTTCTTTCATGAAATGTGTGATTGCTAGCAATATAGATTGCACTTTTGTTGTCGCAACAAAGCTTGACAGGATTCATGATATGAATTCCCATGTCCTTCAATAAGCTTTTAAGCCACACTATCTCCATTGTTGTAGTTGCCATCGCATGATACTCAGCTTCTGTTGATGATAGTGACACCTTATTTTGTTTCTTGCATCGCCAGGAAATCAAGGAATCACCTAAAAACACACAAAAACCAGTGGTGGAGTGCCTATTGTTGGGATCTCCACCCCAATCAGCATCTGTATAAGCAACTAATTCTAATATAGAAGAGGAAGACAAAAATAGTCCTTTGTTGATAGTGTTTTTCACATAACGGACAATCCGCATTGCCGCTCCCATGTGCACTGAGGTGGGTCTTTGTTGAAATTGGCTTATCACATGCACGGCATGAGCAATGTCAGGTCTGGTGATGGAGAGATAAGAGAGAGCGCCAACTATTTGCCGAAAAGGAGTGGGATTCTCCAATATCTCTCCATCATCAATTTTCATTTTTACTCCCAGTGCCTCTGGAATATCAACAACTTTGTCATCTGAGATATTTGTTCTGTCAACTAATTCACTGGCAAACTTCATTTGAGAAAGAAGATAACCCTGTTTGCTATAAGCAACTTCAATTCCAAGAAAATAAGTTAGTCTTCCCAAATCAGTCATCCGAAAGCATTTGTTAAGAAAATGTTTAACCTCTATAATCCCTTTATCATCACTCCTAGTAATAACCATATCATCAACATACAATAATAAAACAATTACACCTACGGAGGTGGTTTTTACAAACATGGCAGTGTCAGAGTAGCAAGATTGAAAACTTTGATTAAACATGACACTACTAAACTTATCAAACCAGGCCTTGAGAGCTTGTTTTAAACCATAAAGGGCTTTCTTAAGACGTAAAACTTTGTTTTGAGGTAGATCAAAACCAGGGGAAGCACTCATGAAAACTTCTTCCTGCAGTTGACCATTTAAGAAAGCATTTTTAACATCCATTTGAAAAATAGTCTAATGTTTAACAGAAGCAATGGCAATAAGAGTTCTAACAGAAGTAATGCGAGCAACAGGAGCAAAGGTTTCTTCATAATCAATCTCATATTCTTGAGCATATCCCTTGGCAATAAGTCTGGCCATGTATCTTTCTAAGGTTCCATCACTTCTAGTTTTGATTTTGTAAATCCATCTACAACCAATAGTCTTTTTCCCTGTTGGTAGAGGCACAATATCCCAAGTCTTGTTGCTTTCAAGAGCTTTAAGTTCAAGATTCATGGCTTCAATCCAATTGGGATCTTCCTTAGCTTCAAGGTAAGAAGATGGCTCATAAAAAGAATGATGTGCCATAAGACAAGCTCGAAATTCTGGGAAAAAAGACTCATAAGAGATAAATCTTTGAGGAGGTCTAGTGTGCCTTTGGGATCTCCTAGGGAGAGATTGATTAGTTTCTTGATTTTGGGTATCTCTTCTTCTATAAACTAAGATCTCTTTTGGAGGAATCAAATGAGTAGAATTGTCATTGTTGACTTCTTCAATTGGCACTTCTACAACTTTATCGGGTTCATCATCATCAATATCATTAGTCCAAAGAAAAGTATAATCTTCTAGTTTCTTGGGTTCATCTTTGAAACCATCTTCATTTTCTAGAAAGATCACATTTTTTGAAACATAAACTTTATCTTTTTCAATATCATGACATCCATAACCCTTTTGAGTTTCGGAATACCCAATAAAAACACAAGAAATGGCTTTGGAAGAAAGCTTATCATCTTTGTCACTTAACACAAAACATTTGCAACCAAAGACTTTAAGTCTATTGTAATTAGGTTTAACATGGTGAAGTTTCTCAAAAGGAGAAACATGTTTCAAAAGTTTGGTAGGCATTCTATTAATTAAATAGGTTGAAGTCAAAACAGCCTCAGCCCAAAAGTTTTTGGGAACGTTTTTAGATAAAAGAAGGGCTCTAGTAGTTTCAATAATGTGCCTATGTTTACGCTCGGCCACTCCATTTTGTTGTGGAGTGTTAGGACAAGATCTTTGATGAACAATGTCTTTTTCTTTTAGAAATTGTTGAAATTCATTTGACATAAATTCTCCTCCCGAATCACTTCTAAAGACTTTGATATTTGAGCCAAATTGGGTATAGATCATGTTGTAAAAATTTTTAAAGTTTATGAAAACCTCCGATTTATGTTTGAGAAAGTAAACCCAAGTATGTCTAGAATAATCATCAATAAAAATCACATAGTACAATAATCCTCCTTTCGACATAATAGGAGCGGGTCCCCACACATCCGAATGCACTAAATCAAAAGATTTTTGGGCAATAAAGTTTCTATTATCAAAAGGTAAGGCTTTCATTTTAGCCTTGATACAATCATTACAACAAAAGTTCTTTTGACAAAAATTCTCCATGAAGGGAAGATGAGACATTTTTTCTATATTGGAATGTCCAAGTCTTTGATGCCAAGTTTGAATGTCACATTCTTTGGAGATATTGCAAGATGGTCTTGAAAGATCCAAAAAGTCTATGTAGTAGAGATCTTTTGTTCTAAAACCTTCCTCAATCATCTTCTTGGATACTCGGTCCTGTATCAAACATTTGGATTGTGAGAAGATTATATCAAAACCAAGGTCGGCTATTTGAAAAACGGACAATAAATTTAAGCTTAATTTAGGAGTGTGTCTTACTTGAGGTACTTTTAAAGTTTTGGATCCAAAATCTAGGTCAAGATTTCCAATAAAATCAATTTCAAGAGAAGTACCATCCGCCGTTTTCACAAAGGAATAAGAATCATTTTTAGTGCATTCGGTGAGAAGGGATCCACAAGGCGTCATATGAAAAGATGCACCCGAATCAATAATCCAAGAATACTTACTTGAAGAAGTAGATGCCACGGTAGCTCCCAAAGTGGAAGGTGTGCCTCCTCCCTTTAGAAACGGTTGAAGAGCACTTATGAGTTGATCAAGTTTGAATGAGCTTGCTTCTTTTCTTTCTTCTTGGATTGGAGCCGCAACATTGCTTCTTTTGTCAAAAGTTCTAAGTTTTGGACATCTTGGCTTGGTATGTCCTTCTTCTTGACAATGATAGCAAATAACTTTTCTTCTTGCTCCTTCATTTGTACGATTGAAGTGAGGAGGTCTATAAGGTCTCAAATGGGCCCCCGGCCTAGATGTGGCAAGCACATTGTTGACTTTCTCTTTATCAAGACAAAGACGATTTTCCTCCATTTGAAGCTCCGCAATAGCCTCATTCATATATGGTGTTTTAGAACGATGAAGTAAAGCGGTTTTGACACCATCAAATTCCGGTCTAAGACCTATGATAAACTTGTAAAACTTCTCACGTTGTATTTGCTTTTCTCTAAGAATAAGATCTTGTGTCCAATGTGGTTCAAAAATACTCAATTCATCATACAATTGATCCATTTCAGCCACATAATCTTTAATGGATCTATCTCCTTGTTGAAGATTGTGAATTTTGAGTTGAACATGATGCATATAAGCAACATCTCTCATGGTATGAGTTTTCTTTAGATATTCCCAAGCTTCTAGGGCAGAATTTAATTTAGAGATTTGCCCGCTAGTAGCATTGTCAACACAAGTCAAGATCCAAGTAATAATTTTGTGATGACCAACACTCCATTCTTCCCATTTCTTGTTGTATTCAGCCATTACCTTCTCTTTTTCGGTTGCATCTAATTCCATAGCCCTTCCATCAACAACTTTCGTAAGGACTAGTTGTGGTACAAGTTTTGTCCCATCAACTAGTCCCCAAAGGCTTTTACTACGAATAAAGTGTTCCATAGTTCTAGCCCATTGTATGTAATTTGTTGACGAGAGCTTGGGAAAAGGAAGAGAAGAGACTTTGTCATCCATGGGCACAATCAACAAGGTAGATCCACTTACAAGTTATGAAGAAGATGGCAGCCACGTGAAAAGAAGTCCACGGCAAGGATAAAAACTCAACAATAATAGAAACCAGTCACCCTTCCAACAGCCACGAGCTCACCACCAAGGGAGCTAAATTTCGTCAAGAAATCACCAAAAAGAAGCCAGCAAAAACACTCTTCTTCTTGTGTAAAACTGCAGCAAGCAATATCTCGAACACTTGGAGTGCTTCACAACTCCAACGTAAGAATAAAAACTGAACCTTCAATCTTGAATGGTAGCAAGACAAAGAGCCAAAGACGAGGCTCTGATATCATGTAAATCAGGCCCAAGTTAGGCAAATACTTCAAGAATATCACTTTTGAATCTCTCACTAACTCAACAAGGAAATACACAAGAATCCTCTAACAAGAGGATAAGGAAAACATATTGATCTTCAGCCAAACAAGGCAAAATACTACAAGATGTGGCTTAACAAGCCATGACCTAAAAGGGGACAACAGTCCCTTATTTATAATACAAGGAAAGAAGAGAGGAGGAGGGGAAATGGCTGTTGGGCCATTTCGAACGGCTAGAATTCTAGCCGTTGGAGAGAGGCCCAACAGCTAGTTCCCCTCTTAAATAATAATAAAGGTGTAAAAAGAAATAGAAAAATACATAAAATAAAAAGGAAAATTACAAGTATGACCTAGGTACCCTAAAATATACACATATCTATATATGTAAGACATATATTAGCACACTAATATATGTAATGTACATGCACATAGATATATATATATATATATATAGGAAAACATACATTCTAACATGCTCATGTAGACCTCTTCTTCTAGATGGCCGTTCAAAAATGCATTCTTGACATCAAGCTGATCCATGCTCCACTTCTTTTGCACGGCAAGTGCTAAGATGACCCTCACAGTTTTCAGTTTGGCGACAGGGCCAAAGGTTTCAAGATAATCAATACCATATTTTTGGCTGAACCCCTTTGCAACAAGACGAGCCTTAGACCTTTCCACAGTACCATCCGGTTTGTACTTCACATTGAACACCCACTTGGAACCAACTAAATGAGTCCCTTTGAGAATATCAACTACGTCCCAAGTGTCATTCTTCGCCAAGGCATCCGTCTCCTATGTCATGGCCTGTAGCCATTTAGGATCCTCTCTAGCATCTTCCGCACACCTGGAAATCACAGACTTAGACAGGGATGTAATAAAGCATTTATAATCCTTACTAAGTTTCGCATAAGAAACAAATCTCTGAATAGGATGAGAAGTACATGACCTGGTGCCCTTACGCAAGGCTATAGGAAGCTCTTCATTGATTGGACTTGGTTCATCCGGGAAACTTACAGGATCGGGATTGGTTACATCAATATTCTCAACCATATCTGTCTTCTTCTTGGTGTACACCTGGCCAAACAAGTGATCACGGGCTGTGGACTGATTATCAACAAGGTCCCCGTCCATGTGACTGCCTCTATCATCGCTGACAGTGTTATCGCTGACTGTGTCTGCCACACTGTGACTAGCCTTGTAATCCAAGAAATCCATAAACTGAATCAACTGATTTGAGGAATACTCTTCACTACTGTTCCCTAGACACTCCCCCTGAAGAGGATTCACAGAAGTATGCCTCATGTTCATGAAAAGTAACATCCCGGGAGACATAGACTTTAGAAGTAGTAGGATCAACACATTTATATCCCTTCTGAGTAGAGGAATACCCCAGGAAGACCGCCTTGATAGACCGAGGGTCAAGTTTCTTGAGGGTGGGACTATGGTCATGAACAAAACAGACACACCCGAACACCCGAGGAGTAAGAGGCCAGGGATTCTGAGTAGGCCAAAGCATAGAATACGGGGAATGACCCTGCAACACACGGGTAGGCATACGGTTAATAAGGTGGGCAATAGTGAGAAGTGCATCACCCCAGTAGCGCTTAGGAACCTGTCGATGGAACATAAGAGCCCGGGTGACATCCAATAAATGACGATTCTTCCATTCAGCCACGCCATTTTGGGGAGGTGTGTAACTACAAGACTTTTCATGAACAATACCCTTGCTCTTCAAGAAATCATCCAAGGATTGGGAGACATACTCTCTAGCATTATCAGTGCAGAAAGCCTGAACAGAGGTCTGAAACTGAGTCTCAACAAAAGCCACAAAATTTTTGACAATAATAACAGGAACTTCACTACGTTCTTTCAACAGGTACACGAACGTACAACGGGAGTAATCATCAATAAGAGTCATAAAGTAATAAAAACCACGACAAGTGGGTACTCCCGAAGGACCCCAAACATCAGAGTGAACCAAAGCAAATGGACGAGTGGTTTTATTGAAAGAAATAGGGTACGAAGCCCTAACATGTTTAGCCAACTGACACACTTCACAGGTGAAGGAGTCCATAGAAACAGAATGGAAAAGCCTAGGAAACAACTTCTTAATCAATGGAAATGGAAGATGACCAAGCCGCTCATGTCATCGCATAATGGTAGATCTGTCCTCCATGCCAGACAACTGTCCACTAGTGGCTGAAATAAGAGCAGACGCAACCTGCACGGGCAGTCTGTAGAGTCCATCAATAGCCGAACCAATCCCAATCTTCTGCCCCATCACCAAGTCCTGCAGGAAACAACGATCAGCAGAAAATATTAGATTGCAATTGAGTTCTTTGGTAATACTGCTGACAGATAACAAATTCACAGGAATATTGGGAACATGAAGAGCATTATGAAGACAGTATTTATTCAACAATGACAAACTCTCTTTTCCAGCCACAGAGATAGAAGAACCATCAGCCATAGACACACGTTGCTGCCCAAAAGACAATTTGTACTCTTGAAACATCTTAGGGTCCCCTGTCATATGATGCGTAGCTCCACTGTCAACAATCCAATCACCATGTGAGGAATTACCTGGATCACTAGTGGCAACAAGAGCTTGGGCTAACTTAGCCCCCTCAGACGTAGAAGCGTCCTCCTGAGTAGTAGACAGTCGGCTAATATACGCTTGCAATTCTTTAAGTTGATCGAAGGAAAGCTTTGATCTGGCAACATTTGAAGAGCTATTCTGACTAGACTCAGGCATAGAAGGACTCCGCCGACTAGGAGGAGGACGACCCCGGACAAGTCGCCTCTCAGGGTGAAGATCCCAACAAAAATCAACAGAATGTCCCAATTTGTTGCAATGGCTACACTGTCGAGCAGGGCGTTGTTCAGTCCCTGAAGCCCGACTAACAAAGGCTGAAGGAGAACTCCCCTGACTGGAGTCACTATGCATCACCTGGCGTCGTTGTTCCTCAGATTCCACTCGAGCATACACCTCTTCAATCCCAGGAATCTCATCACAGTTGAGAATTTGACTCCGAATGGATTCAAACTCATCACGCAGACCTCCAAGGAAAAGAAAAGTACGATCCATCCATTCTTTGTCCCAGTACAAGGCATGATCAGAACCACAGTGCCAGTCATCATTCATATGATAGTCGAGTTCCTCCCATTTAGTCTTCAGGGCCGCAAAATAAGATGCCACAAACAAATCACCCTGTTTAAGAGAGTAGATGTTGCGTTTAATCTGATACGTACGCAAAACTCTCTTCTTACGGCCATACATCCTTGCGAGAACCGTCCACATATCATAAGAAGTCGACTTCCGCAGAATAAGTGGCTGAATATCAGCAGAAACAGAGCTGATGATCCACACCTTAACTTGACTGTCTTCCAACGCCCAAGTTGCCCATCGAGGATCTGTTTTACTAGGTGCCGGTTTCTCCCCTGTGATATAGGGAATGCGACCACGACTAGTTATCCCAATTTCAAGTGCGGCAGACCAAGAGAGATAGTTGTCTTTAGTCAAGCGAATAGACGTGACTTGAACCGGTATATAAAAACCGAAGCTCGGTATTGGAAACGGGCCAGCCCGAGGCCCTGCCCGTTTAGAAACGGGCCGGGCCCATGCAATATCGGGCCATGGGCTTTGATTATGCCCAAAGCCCGGCCCGGCCCGATTATTAACGGGCCGGGCGGGCTGGATCGGGCTTTTGGGTGGGTCGCGCCGTGACTTGAACCGGTAAGTTCTCGCTCTTGGTAGTATTGCTCGTGTTGAAGGCAACATCCATCTTGGGAGTCATCTCGTCGGCCGTCACGTTCACCAAAGAGAAACACTACCCAGGACCAGGGAACACGACCGGGTGGTGAACCCAAGAACCACGACGATGGCAATGCGCAGGCGACGGCTGCGGCGCTGGACAGAGGCAACGGCGATGCTAGACAAGGCAACGGCGCTTGACCAGGCGAGGCGGCGGCGCAGGTGAAGACAATGGCGGCGGCGGTGGACTAATACAACGGCGGCGCGGGCTAGGCGATGGCGGCACTGGGCTGGGCGACGGCGGCGCTGGGCTAGGCGACGGCGTTAGCTCAGGAATAGGCGATGGAGGCGGCGGAAATAGCAGAGACGGCGGCCGGCGGTGGAAACTCCAGCAGCAGCGGAAAAAAAAGAAGGCAGAAACGTTACTGGCACACCAACAGTCTCACACGCGCTGGCTCTGATACCATGTAGAAACACGCAACGGAAAGGAGAAACGGAGAAGAAACACACGATATACGTGGAAAACCTCAAGAAGAGGTGAAAAACCACGGAGAAGCTCTAACCTAGGGGTAACACCGCAACCCTAGGAGAGAGAATATTATTTCACTTAATCACCACTTACACAATAAGTGGGATTAATAAGAGGAGACCCGCCTAGGGTACGAGCCACTCTCGATACCTGGTCCATATCTAGACCCGGTTCCCTATACAAGATATTCTAACAGATCTGATTTCAGTATGAGTCGGTCCAGTCCGGACCCGTTATTAATTGTACTTAAGCTTGAGATTTACCCTAATTAAGCATGCTTGTTGATTGTCTTTCTGTCTCTCGTTCCTTTCTCCCTTCTCCTTCCTCCCTCTCGACTTCTGTTAGCCGACGGCTAACAAATGGTATCAGAGCCACACATGGCCACGCCGCTGCCGCCGACGTCCGATGAGCAAGACGCACCAGTCTTCCACAACGTCGCCCTGGCAGCGGTGGAAGCGCATCGCGCATGGACGGAAGAAACGATCATCGAAGTGAACCGCAGCTGCAGACCTGACGTGCGCCAAGCTAGCTCGTCCCACACGCCATAGCAGCAGGCGCGATCTGCCCATCACCCCACTCTGGCAGTGCTTAGCTCGGTGACCCACATTCCAGCAACCGCTCACCAGCCCATGCGGTCCTCACCAGCTCGCCGACACTCACGGCGCCAGGCTCCCTCCACGCGCCCAACACAAGTGTGTTGGAGCAGGATCAGCGTACGTCGCCGGTCAGTGCCATACCCTTGTTTCAACCGGCCATCGCGACTCTACCTCAGCCTCCGATCAGTGCAGGCGTCGCATTTGGGTCTTTCGGATCGATCGTGCCCGCTACCAACGTGCTGCCCACCGTTATGTTGAACTCTGTTACCGGCGGCACTAACAACATAGCACTCCCGGCCGCAGCAACAGTCGAACGGATGCCCCTGCGGGTTTTCTTCTGACCTCATCTAGGCTTAGAGTACCGAACTGGACGCTTCAAGCACGCCAGATGGACTTCCCCGATTCAACGGAGACGATTTACGCAGCTGGATATTTAAAACGAGCAGTTCTTCGAGTGCCACGGGATCTTGGGGACGATGAAGGTGGCTCATGCTTCCTTGAACTTCGAAGGGAAAGTTATTTGTTGGTACCGGTGGCTGATTGATCAACACGGACGACCAGATAGGAGGACCTTGATCTCAGCCATGGCGGCGCGTTTCGGACCTTCAGCTTATGTTGATTACAATCAGGAACTCTCCAAAATACGTCAGACGGGGTCGATTGAAGACTACCAGGAGCGCTTCGAAGAACTTAGCAATATGGTTCGGGGATGGCCAATAGAAGCTTTGATTGGTACCTTTGTTGGGGGACTCAAAGAGGAAATTCATATTGAGGTGCAAGGCATGTGACCCCTTCAATTTGCATGACTGTTTTGCGATAGCCCATATGGTGGAGGAAAAGCAGCAGCGATATCAGAGCCTCGGGCGAGGGGCAGCTGGGGTTCGTCCTCACGGGGCAGCAACTACGAATTCGGAAATACAACCCGGCCGGAAGAACTTAACCAAACCATTAAACCGCCCTATTATTCGTCGTCTGACCCCGGAACAAATAAGGGAAAAACGACATCAAAATATTTGCTTCCATTGTGATCAACCGTGGACATCGGGCCACGCATGTAGACGCTTTCATATGTACCTAGTCGAAGAAGAAGGGGAGGACGCCCCGACGGAGACTATTGGGGAACAGAGACAAGGTGAAGGAGAGTTTGCCCAGTCGCCCGAAATATCCCTCCATGCCCTATCGGGACATGAAGTGCCTCAATTGATGCAAGTGGAGGGCCGACTCCGCGGTCGGAAGGTCAGTGTACTTGTGGATACAGGGTCCACGCATAACTTCATCTGTGAGAAGTCCGCTAGAGCCCTAGGGTGTGAAATCAACCAGCAGTCGGCTTTTGATGTGGTCGTGGGAGATGGAAGCACCTTAAAATGTAAGGGGCGGTGCACCGACGAGAAACTGGAGATACAGGGCCATGGGTTTTTGGTACAGTTGTATACACTAGCAATGGTCGGGGCGGACCTCGTTTTGGGCATCCACTGGTTGAAAGGGTTGGGCGAGGTCGTGTGGAACTTCGTTAACATGAGAATGCACCTTACACAACCGGATGGGAAGCGCCTAACCCTGTCAGCTGCTCCAAGACAACTAGTTCAAGAGACCGCCACCTCCAAAATGTTGCAGGGAGCGGCTGCTTCGTACATGCTCCTCATGACCAGCGCGGAGGGGAAGGAGAGGTCAGAACCCGCCCTCACCAGTGCACGACTACCGGCCCTGTTGGAAGAATTTTCAGATGTGTTCAGTGTCCCTCATGGGTTGCCTCCTTCGCGCGCCTATGACCACCATATAGAGCTACATCCCGGGGCAGATGCAGTGAAAAGGAGACCATACAAGTATAACCCGACCCAACGTGATACACTAACTCGATTGGTGCAAGAAATGTTAGAACAGGGAATTATCCAGCCTAGTCGCAGCCCGTTTGCGTCTCCTGCCCTCCTGGTGCGCAAGAAGGATGGAAACTGGCGGTTTTGTGTAGACTACCGTGCCTTGAATGCCCTAACATTGAAGGATCGTCATCCTCTGCCCATCGTGGAAGATCTCCTTGATGAAATCAGGGGGGCAGCCCTATTTTCGAAGCTGGATCTTCGAGCCGGGTACCACCAGATACGGACGGTGCCACAAGATGTCCCTAAGACAGCATTCTTAACCCCAGATGGACATTATGAGTTTCGAGTGATGTCGTTCAGCCTCACGAACGCTCCTGCGACGTTCCAGTCACCCATGAACGATATCTTCCAGCCATACCTGCATAGGTTCGTACTGGCCTTCTTTGATGACATCCTTGTATTTAGTGCAGAGAAGAGGAGCATTTAAATCATCTGCAGGTGGTGCTCTCTACGTTGCGACAACACTCCCTTCACGCCAAACTCTCTAAGTGTTCATTCGGCATGAGTGAAGTCACGTATCTCGGCCACGTGATTGGCAACGGTAGCGTGAAGATGGAAGAGGCTAAGGTACTGGCAGTGCGTAATTGGGCCATTCCTCAGTTCGTTCGGGAACTACGCGGGTTCCTAGGATTGGCAGGATACTATCATAAGTTCATGCACAACTTTGGAAGTATGGCAACGCCCTTGACCTACCTCACAAAAAGGGATCGGTTTCGATGGACTGACCAGGCCAAGGTGGCATTCGACAAACTCAAGGAGGCTATCACCAAGGTGGCATTCGACAAACTCAAGGAGGCTATCACCACAGCACCAGTTCTATGCATGGCCGATTTCAACATGCAGTTTGAGGTGGAGACAGACGCATCCGACACAGGGGTGGGCGCAGTTTTGAGCAAAGACCGACATCCGATAGCATTTTTCAGTCGCGCCATGGGACCCACGTTCAGCAGCAAATCAGCCTACAAGCGCGAACCCATTGCTATGGTATTGGCGGTCCTTAGATGGCGACATTATTTGTTGGGTACGAAATTTGTGGTGCTCACAGATCATCACAGCCTACAACAGAAAACATTGGTACCGGCAATGCAGCGTTGGGTCATGAAACTGCTCAGCTTTGATTTTGAGATTAGGCATCGCAGCGGGAAAGAAACCCAGTAGCAGACGGTCTCTCTCGATAGGTGCAGGAGGGGCACGGCTTCTGGACTCTATCAGCCATTCAGTGCAACATTTGGACAAACATTCAGCAGGCCCACCAGTCAGCAGCGTCAGTTCAAAGAATACGAACTGACCTTCTACAGAATCCGACGAGACGATATGGTTACGAGTGGCGCCCTCCTTACCTCTACTTCCGTAGCCGTGTATTTATCCCGCCCGAGACAAATCTGCCAGGTATTTTAATCTCACATTATCATGACTCGAAGAGCGCGGGCCATGAAGGAGTGGAAGGGACTTATCGGCGTTTAAGGACGGCATTTTCTGGTAGGGAATGAAGCGCGCGGTGCGGGATTATGTGCGACAATGTGATGTATGTCAATGCAATAAGTATGAGACCACGCGACCTGCTGGCTTCTTACAGCCACTTCCTCTTCCTGAGCAAATTTGGGAAGACATATCCATGGACATCATATAGGGATAACCCCGCTCTCGGGGAAAATCTGTTATATTGGTGGTAGTAGATAGGCTCTCCAAATATGCCCACTTTATAGCGCTCTCACACCCCTTTTCAGCCAAAACAGTAGCACAGACCTTTCAAGAGCACGTGGGGAAGCTTCACGTTATGCCACACTCCATTGTAAGTGACCGTGACTCGATTTTCCTTAGTGCTTTTTGGCAAGAGTATTTCAAACTGCAGGGGACTCAACTTAAGATGAGTACAACATATCACTCGCAAACGGATGGGCAGAGAGAGGTTGTAAACCGAAGTCTTGAGACTTATTTGAGATGCTTTGTGGGGGAGCGACCCAAAACCTGGGTCAACTATCTATCATGGGCAGAGTTCACTTACAATACCAATTGGCATACATCCACGAACACCACCCCTTTTGAGGTAGTCTATGGGCGCCCTCCTCCGACTATTCGCCGATATCAATTGGGGACAGCACGCGATCAGCTGGTTGATACGGAGTTGAGGTGTCGCGATGTGATTCTTAAGGATCTTAAGGAACACCTGTCAGCAGCACGGAATCGCATGGTGATCCAGTACAACCGTCGCCATCGAGCACTTCAATTTCAAGAAGGGGATTGGGTTTTCCTAAGACAACCCCCCAACGGTTGCTAGGTATGCGAGGGGCAGGCCAAAGTAAGTTGTTGTCAAGGTATGTTGGTCCTTATCAGATTTTAAAGAGGATCGGGAATCTCGCCTACGAATTACAGTTACCATTGGGCAGCACCATACACCTGGTCTTTCATGTTTCAAAACTCAAAGCGTGCCTCAAGCCACCGACAGAAAGTGAAGTTGTAGCCGCCCCCGCCTTGGCGATCGCCTTTGGCATCCAACCCCTACGTCTAGTAGGAGTACAACAACTCAAGGTGAATGGAAAATGGACGGTACAGTGGCTGATTGAGTGGCTCTCTGAGGAGGAGTTATCAGCGTCATGGGAAGATTCAGAGGACATACAGAAGCGGTTTCCATCATTCACACCTTGAGGACAAGGTGTTATAAGGGGGGAGTAATTGTTACGATCCATATAGGGATCATGGGGAGCAGTAGTAGTTTATTTCTACTAGGTCTTGTTATTTGATGTTTTCAGTATGGATCTGATTTCAGTATGAGTCGGTCCAGTCCGGACCCGTTATTAATGGTACTTAAGCTTGAGATTTACCCTAATTAAGCATGCTTGTTGATTATGGTCAAATATCATGAAGCCACATAGACTATAGTTGATCAAGTTGGGATTCATAATATTGAAATTTTCAGCACTAATAATGCATTCTTTGCATTGATTGGGGACATTTGTGTAATTTCTGCAAAATAAAACTTATTGCCATGTACTTGTTTGTAATAAGAGCATTCATATACCTGACATGACAAAAGATATATATGTATAGAAGAGCAATACAAGAGAAGGCTGCAACCATTCCTTTTCTCATATAGCCCTTTCCATTTTCTTCTTTTATATCTTGAAGGCAGCCATATTGGCAATTTGGCATTGTGACACCATGCACATCCAAAAGGCAATCTAGTTTAGTTAGCTAAAACATTTTCTGGAATTCAACCTGAACTTAACTCAATCTAGTTTGCTTTGTCTGATTCTGTAAAAAACTTACTCAAAAGATTGTTTCTTTAGATCTTGCTGCTATTTTCTTCACCAATCAAATAAACAAACAAAAGTCAATCACATGTATTTCAAAGGTGAAGAAGACAAGACCTGCATTTACCAACAAGAAACACAATCCACCTGTGCAAATGCAACTTAACATGGTACCTATCCCTACAATAGGGGAAAAGGGAAAAACACATATATAGTCCAACTATAGAGTATGGAAACAATCAATGACAAAGACAGCTAAGCCTGACTGAAGAAGAAGCAAAAGCATGTATAGGACCAAATTGTCCAAATACAAAGGCACTCAGATTGAGAAAGCACCAGCAAAAATAAAGTTCACAATCACAGGTTAATATATCTTCTAATTTATGGATGGCAAGCATGAGTTCTCTATTGGTTATTCACATAATCAATCCAGTTGGTTGGCTTCTACTGGATTTAGTGACTCGTAATATCAGATGTCCACAAAAAAGAGTTTGTAAATATAATGACTGTGGCTTCCTAGCAAATGACATATTGTTATATATTTAGTAGTCAAAATTGCACCTGGGCAGCCACCTAGGTATCCAGGCCCTAGAAGCCACTCCTTTGACTAGGCTGGTCCACCTAGCCTGCCAAGTAAAAAAAATGAAAGTAAAATTCTTTCCTTTTCTCCTTTTTTTTTCTTCTTCTATTTTGCCTTTCATTATTATTTATTTTCTAGTTTTTTTTCTTTTTTGTTCTTATTTTTCTTTTTATTCTCCTTCTACCTCTTTTTTTTTTCCTCCTTTCATTTACCATTTGTTATCTGCCTAGGCACCACCTCGTCCTTTTTTTAAGGTCCACTGCCTAGGCCTGCCTAGCACTTTCAAGTTTCAATTACTAAGGTTACGTCTGGTAGAATTTGAATGACATCAATTTAAATGTAAGGATACTGATGATGGCCAGCGCTGTTTTACACTACAACTCTACAAGGAGTGATGCTAAGGTGGATGTTTCTGATAGTGAATACTACAAGGAGTGATGGTAGGGTGGATGGTTCTGATTGTGAATTTTGTCTACAGAAATATTGCAGATTTTCTGCAGTCACCAAGAAGCCTTGGATAAGTACAGTACTTTCTATTGCATAAATAAATGGATTAGTTACATTGGCAGCAAGTTAATCCACACATGTCCAGCTTAAATTTTTCCATTTGAAAACAAAAGTGCAGGACACTTAGGCTCATCAAGCTAGATATGCCAAACCTTACCTCACTGAATTAATAACAAGGAAAGGAGTTCAGGTCTGTTTCCATTAATAAATAATTGAAGCTCTAACTTGTTCAAACTGGGGACTTAGGCCAAAAGAATTCAAATATAAAACCAGGAGAAATACAAAACAACAATACAAGAAGCAGTACAAAACTGGAGTGTAGATTCTGTAGAATATTATTAACATATGTAGCATATATAAGTACATTACTTAACATACATATGCAATTAAATTCAGAAAACATGATGACAATGAAAATAATCTCTTAATGGTGTAAATTAAACACATCTAATTACAGATAGCTGTACTCACATTTACAGATGTAGGATTATATTGAATTTGACTAGCCACATGTATAGCATGTGCTACCTCTGGTCAGGTTATGCTTAAAATTTAAATACATCAGTTCTCTAACCAATTTTTATATGGTGTTGGATTCTTCAAAGGTACTCATCAACCTTCACTTTTAAACCGATAACATTTGATGTCTTAGTTTTTTTTTTGTTTTTTTTTTAACCGTCAAGATCTGACAATGATATGTGAGGCAAACTTATTAGAGCTTAAAGATAACTCTATCAGAATAAGCAACTTCAGTACCTAAGAAAGATGTCAAGCAACCAAAATCGATCATGTCAAATTGGTTTTTCAACAGACATTTGGTCTGATTCTTTTTGTAACTTCTAATAACTCACAGATCAAAAACATTCAATAATAAGGATAGCAATACTTGCTTGTTTGAGTCCATATAGAGTCGTCATTAAGTTAAGCATCTAACCTTAATGAACCTTCATACCAGGAGGAAAATCCATTGGAACTTTTTCATCTAATTTGAGATTCCAAAAGGTAGATATAACATGTATTTGACAAATACTTTTAAATTGAAGCTGTTGCAGTTAGGATTCTACAATGGTCATTCTAACAACAAGAGCAAAAGTTTCTTCATAATCTAGTTTATACTCTTGTGGATTCACCTTTCTAAAGTATTGTCAACTTTCAGTTTAAATTTTGTAAATCCGTCTACAGCCTATACCATCTAGACTTCCTTCCTTAAGTAAATCTTGAATATCTCCTATACAAGCCTTTTGACAAATTCATGCCACACTTAATTTTTTAACCACCTTAAATAGCGCATTTCTAGTTTGATTTTGTTGGCTGAAACTCTCATCGTGGGCCTCAAGTGTGAGTATAGAACATGATTCTAAACCAATTATAACTATCTCCAACATTTGGTCTGTTGGATTCTATCGTTCCCCTTAGCCTACTTTTGTTCACAACTGACTCTGATTAAGGCACAAGGTAGTGTCAGACCCAAGTATACCTGACCATTAGCTCTTTTTCCATTATAACAACTCAATGAGAACTGTCTACAACATTTGGTCTGTTGGATTCTATTGTTTCCCTTAGCTTACTTTTGTTCACAACTGACTCTGAACAAAGGCACAAGGTAGTGTTAGACCCAAGTATATATGTCCATTAGCTCTTTTCCAAATCACAGGTATTGGACCTTCCTTCCTCTTTTACACTTGAGATGTCACACAAATACTTAGGTTTTTCTGTTGTTAGATGAGCTTTAACACTTGAGATCTTAAACATAATCCCTAGGTTTTCCCACCGCTAGACAAACATAGGCCATATGTTAGTTAAGCCCCTGAGAAGACCAACCCAGACTAGTTGAGAATAGAAGATTCAGTCTTTTAGAAAAATCAATAAAAGAATATAGAAACACAACAATTAAATGATCAGAAGAATACATACAATATCAACAATCACCGTAAATCAAGTATAATACATAGTTCACCTATTATGCATAGTACCTGATGATGATAAAGTTATAAACTACATTGTAACAATCCAATGCTACTAAAGGGTTCAAATAAAGTCACTGGCGTAATAAAAGGCAGTGAGCAAAAACCTTCAGCACTTGCCTCATAGAAGAAAGAAAAAGAAGCATCAACAGTAAGGGTAGACAGCATGGCAGCAACTCAGTAAAATTCATGAAGACAAAAAAAACAAAGAAGAAAAAAAGACAAAGGAGGAGGAAAAAAAGGAAAAGATAAAAAAGAAAAAAAGAGTATGAAAAGACGATGCAGGCAGAAAAAAGTAAAAAAGGAAGATAACAAGAAACAAACTCGTCAGTAGATATAGAAAAAGAGGGTCAAGTGTTTTGACTCCTTAGTTTTTCTTCTTCTTCTTTTTTTATTTTTTGGGAATGCTGAATACTTGATCAAAGGCCCGGTGACTAATGGCTAATTTTAGAGCCATGATTTTGGTCTAAAACTGGTTGGGTTAACACCCACAGCCAACCAGACATACAATTCGACTGACTAGTTGGTGTTTTGACCATAAAGGTTTCGACAATTAGCTAAAATCAGCTTTGCTGATCTTCTTCCCTAAAAATCTCAAGTTGAACGCGTTAGGTGTTTTCACTTGTACTATCATTATCATCAATCATTCTCATAATTGTACGTAAATGTGACTCTGGCTTTTATTTTATCTGAATTAAGTATTGAAGTTGTGTTCCTCTAGAAATCAAAAGCAAATGAAGGTTTCTTAATTAAACTTGAGATTTAGCAAAAAATAGCTACATGAAAACCAAGTAATAGTAAAATTACTAGCATGAAGTGAACCCAATTACCATGCCTGATTTAGATGACGTACAAGTATTTTTCTGCCATCTTGAGTGACAAAAACAGAACTAAGGTAGACCATCTAGCTACACAGCCCATGCACTAGCCTTTCCATCTATCAAAGCACTTGGTTTGCATTTCGCATCATTTCAATTTGCCATGAGGCATAATTCAACTAAATTTAACAGTATCGTCCATACACATCTAATGCCTCATTTTGTAAGCAATATGGACAAGCACCAGGCATGCTAGACACCGAAGCCTGTCATGTGATAAATGCCATATGAATTTCAAGCCTAATGTCAGGGTCTAAATGTCTAGCTGTGGATACGAATATTAAGCATTAGAGAATGTGAACCCACTTCTATTTCCAGTCATCAACATTAAAATTTAGAAGCAAAAAAAAATTAATAATAATAAACTAAGAAGAACCTTGGAATGTCCATAGGAAAGAAAAGGATAAAAGGAAAAATGATCCAAGATTCCATGAACCATACTCTTTTAAGGAACAACCAGAAACGAACTAGAATTTGGACAAGGAGCAGCATATCCTAATCTGATACAATATAATGAATACAAGGGTTTCTGCAGGCATCTAACCTTTTTTTCACAAGTTGACCAACCACAAGAAAACGGAGAAATTCCAACAGATGGAATACCTTCTGCAAGATCAAAACCAAAGTGGAATATTAGGAATATTAGAAATACAGTGAACTCAAAGTGCAAGCAGATATAAAAGATCCATTAAGATAATTAAGATTTTTAATTGTAGAAATATTAATTGGAATTGTAACTGGTTTTGATGTAACTGGATTACTCCAATTTATTCTATTTATGCATAAATTGCATAAACTAGAGGCTTTTCCCCAAAAAATCCAGGCAATTCATGGGTCAAATTGGAGAAATGCTAAAGCAAAATAACTATGCTCAAACAAGAAATGAAATATATAATTGCCATTAACTTGAAATTGGCCCTTAAAAGCATGTAAGTGACATTGCTTTACAAGCTCTTTCGTATTATATACAATTCAAGAAACATAATTTGGTAAGATCTGAACTCCATCGCAGGTCTAGCAAAAGATTGTAGTAGATTAGAGTAGTCTGGCACCATAAGCTAGCAAGAAATTGATTAAATCATAAAAATGCAGAAAGACAGCAAGCACCATTTCAACAGCCGTTCGTTTGGAAATTACATGCCACCATAAAAAGCTTGCACAAGATAGTGACACTGTTTTATGTACAAGAACAGTGGTGATTAAGGAAGCAAATATTTCTGAACATCATCAACTCTGAATGGAAATTCCCAACAGCTGTCTCAACCACACCAAAAGAAACAAAAATAAACAGAAAGGAGGAAGTGGTTATTTATTTAAATAGTAAATAAGCAAATAACTGGATCACCAGGTCCAAATGACATACCTACAGCATCAACCATGAAGCCTGGACGAGCAACCATTAGGAGGAAACAAAAGGGTATTATATTTAATCCACCATAGCTACAAATCTCTGGTGCAGCCATATTTGGAATCTTGGATAAGGTTAAATATGGGGATAGTGTAGGTCTTTCAACCAATCTTGGAAAATCTTGGTGCTTCAGTCTTGTATCAGAAGTATAAAAAAATAACATATGTTACATAACAAAAGGCACTTTACAAGATACATAAAACACAATAATTGAAAACATCTCTTCAGTCTTAAGTGATATTGTCAGCACGTATTTATCTTCAAAATATTAGAATATAGTGAGCCCGGCCCCTGAATAAATAAAATTTTATATGCTTTAATATCATTATAGTTTTCAAAATATTGACTGCATTTGTGACTATGGTCCTTAGCAATCCAGGAAGGTCAGCTTCTATATGTCAAATATGTGTTTAGAGTTCAGTTGGATTCTGTCAGTCTAGGCAACCATTTTCGCAAATTTATTGTACAAACAGCAGAAAACAAACCACAGATAGAACTACTTGTTTTATTATTCTGTCAGTCTAGGCAACCATTTTCACAAATTTATTGCACAAACAGCAGAAAACAAATCACAGATAGAACTACTTGTTTTATCACTCATCCACCCACCTAATAGGAATACAAGAATAAGAGAAAAAAGGCTATACTGGTAGTTCAAGAAGTATTGAGGAGGAAAATTCAAATGGTCAATGGGCTTCATTTTCTCGCTTCATTCAGCTTTAGTTATTGGTCTCTAAGTTAGACGGATTCTTCATTTTGGTGCCACACCCGTGTCAATGCGATGCAAGTGCGACTCCAACATGCACCCAGGCATGGTCAATGCGCATTAGGTGTGGTCACTGGTCAACCTCACCTGGCCAAAATCGTCTGTTTTTTGTTGTGCACTTCTCTCCCTTTTTCCTTTTTTTCCCCTCTCCCTCTCATTTTCCCCTCTCCTCTCCCTCGTTTTGCCTTTTCCAAATTTTCGATGCCCCTCTCCCTCCCTTTCATACCCCTCTATTTCCCCTTCTGTGCTTTGAAAAGAAAAGGGTGACCTAAAAGAAAAGGACGAACCCTGCCCTTTAAAAGCTGGTTTGTCCTTGAAAAAGGAAGACTAATCCAGTCATCCTCTTTAGAAGATGAGCAGACCCCTGTCAAACTTAAAAAGGACGACAAGCTACATGTGTTAAACACAAAAACTAATTTTACTTGAATCTAAAATTTTAGAAATGTACTAAAGTAACCTTTGAACAAAATGTTACAACAAAAAAGAATATAAACATATAAGACTATTACATGTGTGTGTTGTGTGTAGGTCTTAACAACTGCTTTGTGTTGATAAATAACTAACTTCCATGTAACCTCCAACCAGAGAAACTTGTCTTTCTAAAAATGTAGACATGCGGTCATGCTATTGAGGAGCCAAACAATAATTATCACATTCTGTTAAGTCTTAAAATTTAAAAATATATACAGAACTAGAAAAGTACGAGATCTACGTCATAATCTGCAGATTCATGTTACATGTGCATTGAGTGCTTTATGAGATTTACATCCTCTAACTCGCATGGATGTATCTGATACATGTACATCTAAGCTCGTGCACTGCAAACTGCGAAAGCAAGCCACCAACAAAATTACTAATCTGTAAAGTGCTTTTGTTGACTAAACTTAACAACCAACAGCAAGCAACCGTGCCATTCTATACACACACATACACATATATAGTCATCTGAGAGAGGACCAAACAGTCCATAACAGACCTACCTTTTGCAAGTGCCCTCACAATCTCAAGATTGAGTGCTGTCACCTGAAGATCAAAAAGAAAAATCTTAAATTTAACAAAGTAAAGCATGCAAAGGCATATACTAAGAAATGAATGCATAGCTTAAGAAAATAATATAGGACAGATAAGAAAGTATTCCTTTCAAACAATCCCGAAAAACAGAAAATGAAAATAAGTTGTAGTTCAAAATGCATGTTATATCACATAGCTTACAAGCCTACTTCCTGGATAACGTAAAAGACTAAAATGTTTCATAATTCATATACTTAACAGTAACAACAATGAATTCAAAGCCCACCATTTTTAGAAACCATGCAGTGTCGCCACTGTCAATCAACCAAGTGAAAGAATAGAACATATCCAAAAGTCAAAACCTATTTTATAGAAAAGAAAAGAATCAACCAAAGGAAAGAACACAATATCCTTGAAATTTGAAACTTACTTTATAGAAAGTAAAAGATAACTGTGAAGAAGTATTTGAGAATAATAAACCCTTCATGTAAAAAAGTTAGATTTGTACCAATATTTTTTTGCATCTCTCAATTTTCAAACAATAGACATGACATCACTTCCTCATCAAATAAATATTGGATGCAAAACCTCCAGTATGAGAAGTTGATTTGGGAAGGCTCTAGGGAAAGACAAGTTTAATATGAAAACCCACATTCTTTTGTAATCTTTCCAATATATAGATATAAATGTTTCTCATAAGAGACTTGGAAATCGCAATACAGCAAAAATTATCTAGTTCATCTCCAACAAGGTTACATTCTTGAGAAAACAAAAATTTAACCTCTCAATCAAAGGGCATTGAATACTAGGTTCAGGGCCCAAATATATACATTGACATGGGGAACCAGCTGCTAGTGGAAGTTCCAATGGCTAGACTCTGGCTGTTGTTATCAGCCGAACAGCTAGTTTATTTATATGCTCCATGACGAAAGAGCCGTTCGCAAAAAGACAAATGCAGAGAATAATAAAATATAGAAACAGAAAAGAACAAGCAAAGGATACCATACATATAAAAGAAATTTATATGCATATGTACATTTCCAATTACACATAAACATACATTTAAGTGCATATGTTTATGAAGTTGACGCTTTGCAACAGCTTCTAGCAAATTGAGGACAGCAAAGAGAAATTTATGCTGAGAGGTCATTACAAATTATTTTAAACTAATGGGAGGTAACCTTACATACTATCTATTAATATAAAATTAGAAGATTCAGTGGCATCAATGAGATACCAGAGGCATGATCAAATAAACCTGCATTAAACAAGGAAAAATTGAAGATTCAGTTCATCAATGAGACACCGAGGTATAACCAAATCATTGTCACAGAAAACGTGTACGGGTATTATACGGCGAGGAATTTCACGGATATAATACAGCAAAGTTGTATATCTCAGGAATAAAACGGAAAAATCTCAGCAAATTTTAAAAAAATTTAAACAATTTATAAATCCTGAAAATTACTAAAAAATAAAAAAAATCATAAAAAATATGAAAAAAATGCAAAAAACGCATATAATACGTGTTTTTTTCACATTTTTTATTTTTTGGCATTTTCTTAAAAAAGACACATTTTTTCACGTTTAATACAGCTGACTTTGTTTTGGCATATTATACGTGTTTTTTTCCAATAGTACGTGCATGTTGTGAAATTGGACCAAATAAACCTGCACTATAGATAGTATTCAGAACTTTGGAAGGTAGACTATGGAATCTAATATCAAGATATATGCATATAAATAGCAAGGTAAAGAAATTTCACAAAAACCAGCAGGGCATCTTACAGATATTCTTGTTGCCACAAAACCAGCAGTTACAAGAGGTAAATGCAATCCACCTCTGTGAACTCCAGCTCTACTTGCCTGGAAGTGCCCAAAGGACCCTATAAACATTTTTAAATGAGATATTAAAATGATTTCATGATAAGCTTCTGTTATAACAGTGAGATTAGTAACATACTAACAAGTCTAACATGCATTATAACTGCTGTTAGGAGATGGATGTGTACATTTTTCACATATTCAAAATCCTTTTCATTTAGCCTCTTATCTAGGTTTCCACCAGTCCAGAATTATATTTCTCCTCCAGTGGTTGTTGGGATTTTTTATTTTAATTTTTTTCCTATGACAAGGGTCTTTTTGTCATTTAGCAAGAAAGGCCAGCTGCACAACAATTGAAACATCCTAAAATATCTCTGATAAAAGGGCTAATAATAGCTAAGATGATGATCTTAAATCAAAAGAGCACAAAATAATAACAGGGACGCAAAACGGAAATGGACAAAAACTTTATGAATAAACAGTAAAATTACTGTTTAAAACAGTGCTATTGCAAACAGGATTTCTCCCTTATAGACCAAACAACACGAGAACAAAGAGAAAGAACTCAAAGAAAACTAGCCATTGGTTAGCTCCAACAGCTCTAAAAAGAGCCATTGGAGCTCGTTATCCAACCAGATCCAATCTGGCCAAATTCCAAAAATGTCCAGATGTAAAAATAAAACAAAAATAGAGAAAAACACTAAAATAAAGACTTAAACCTATATATAAGCACATATATCAGAATTATACATTCATATATATATAACCATTATTGTACATGTATAAAACATATACAGCTGAGATTGAATATATATGTACGCATAAGTACAGCATATATACATGTCTTTACATGTTTCCTAACAACGTCATCTTCTGGGTCCCTCTAGGAGGTTATCAAAAGACTGCACTCCATAATGCATTGGCCGCCTGATGAATAAAGGTATCTATATTTCAAGATTATGCTCGTCTGGCTGTCATTTCATTATGTAGTTCTTTTGGGACACCATCGTACCTGTTACAATATTCATTGTTAATGGGATGAAGCAACTATCCAACTTTACTTAAGAGATGCCCTTTGTGCAAAAAAATGGCTAAGGAACCAAATTGGGACCTCCTCATAGTAGAACTTATAATTTTTTCTGAAGAAATTCAGCTGCACATGCAACATGAAGCTCATCTCCGCAGGAAAAAGGAAAAAACAAACACTAGGTTTTGGCACTTAAGTTCTCATGGACCAAGAAAAGCAGGCCTCAGGTCTCTAACATAAGGGTGTTGCATCTTCTGACAGTTAAGAACGGTGGCAGTATCTGATGAAGATGAACACTCTCATGAAATAACTTACAGGTATACGCAAGGGGCCTATTTGGCGATAAAATTTCTGGAAGTTCAAGTGGGAGGACAAGAGAAAAGCACGCTTAGATGCTGGGTACATGAGGTGACAACTCTAGAAAGCTAATGTACCGATTAAAAGCTAAGCTTAAACAAATTAGTTTCACAATGCAGGACAGTAGGTGTAATTGCAAGTTCCAACTGTGATTCTTCTGACCCCATATCACCTTAAATGCTGGTGCTGGAGGACAAACTTGAAATGGTGGCCCAGACAACAGTAGTCACAATGTTCACCGATGGAAAGTGTAAGATTAGGTTGGAGTTGGGTGAATGTCAGATGATAAAGGACAATCTGAGGCTTGCACAAACAGTGTGAGTCTGAGGTTTGATATTTTCTATGTTGCCAAATTGGTCAGGGATCAATTGTGTGCGGAAAAACAAGAGCCAGATTGGTACATCACGGAAAATTTCTTCGTGCAGGGTTTTAGATAGACAGTGTTTCACCATAGCTTTGGTGCCTGGTTTTTCTGTTATAAAATCATCTCTCAGTAATCCCCTAGCAATTTTCAGAAGCTAATTTAAATTCAGCTTTCCCTTTTTCATGAAAGAAAGGAAAAAAGTAACATTCTCCTACGTGCATATGGATACCATACCAAAAATGTAAAATTGGTGCATTGGTCAACCTGTTTGTTGCAGTTGTCTCAATGCACTTTTTCTGTAGCCAATTGGAGTGCATTTTCTACCACACTTGGCTACTTACATTCTTACAGAAATCTTGCTCCTACTTATCGCAAAATTTTACTCCAAAAATCTTTACAATCTGTGGGCATACAAATCAAACACAACGTGAAATTTCAAACTGCTCCATGAACCACAATGAAAGCACTCGAACTCAAAACTTGATCTGCAATATCTGCAGGAATAGTTGGAGGGATCCCCGACTGCTTGCTCCAATCCATCGTGTACCCCCTTGCAGTAGAATGCATTATGACCTCCCTCAACTGTGATGCAACTGCAGCAAGATCTTTGTCATTTATGTGCTCCAGCACATCTTTATGGGTAACTGCAGATCCACCTAAGTTTGTACCCAAACACAAAGAATGTCATTAATCTAGAACGTGCAAATCTAAATCAAGTTCCCTAAAACAACCAAATCCAAAATGAACCATATCTGCAGGTAACATTATAAAACACAGAAAAGAAACCAAAAAGAAATGTCCAAAAAAACAACAAAAAATTAACAGAAGCCACTCTTGGTTCCTCGTCCCTACCTATATGGATAAAACTTAAGATTACTAACTAGGCAGCCAAGAAGCACGTCTATTACAAAATACTCTCCTAAGCTGTTACACAAACCAAATAATTAACAAACACAGACACCTAACAAGTGCAGTTTGATAAATAATCGGATCGAAAAGTGTTTCAACGTGGGAAATGAAACGCACATGCTAGTAGCATATTCGTCAAGGGACCCGCTTCTGTCATAAGTCACCGGAGTGCTTTAACAACTCGTCTTGGCAATCAGGGAGTGGTGTTGTGCTACTTCACCAACACAAAGTAGGAGGATACTTGGACAAGATGTCGATACACTGTAGCAAGTACACGGTCAAGCATTCGCAAAGATACTGGAGACTATAATTCATAATCTCTTTCTTCAGAAACTGGAAGATTTATCGGCCGCTTTCCTCTAAAATAAGCGTGATTCCGGTATCGCATTCGTCTGTCGGATGAATCGGACTTAGAACTTGCATTTCCAATCAATGATCTGGGGAAGCGTGAAGTCCCGTTAGATTAGCACTATTGATGGTGACAATACTCGAGCTCAACACCAAGGAACTTGGGATGAAGAAAATGACAAGATTCGAACCCGACATCCGTTGGTTATAGCTATTTTGGAACTGCTGATATGATCTATACAATTGGTTGATACTTGATAGGAAAGCCAGAAGTCAGGCTCCGCGGAGCAGTTCCTGTGAGCCAGCGAGTTACAAACAAACCTAACCAGTCTATAAGATATAGACAAACTTCAGTCTGCCACATTATGAAGAAGATGATGAAGCAGGGGTAGGAATCGGGGTTAGGCTCACGTACCAAGTTTGACGATGCAACGAAGAGGTCTGCTAAGGCTCACAGGCGAAGGCGGTGCCTCGTCGGCCATGTCGATGAAATCAACACTTTGGTGGAAGAACGGAAACTCGAGAACTCTCTCCAGCAGCAAGAAACTGAGAAAGGCCTGAATATTTAGCCGCAGGATATAGTGTGATGTTTTAACACGTTTCTTGGATCAATTTTTCTTTAACGGCTTTCTTGGGGGCAATCTTCAAAACACAACGAACAGCCACCGATAAAAGCTTGGATCTTTAGTAAGAGTTTGCCCCTTACCGGCCACGTTCATTATAATGGCTAATTAATGTCTATCTTTTGGACACAATTAATGTCCGTGTTTTGTGTGTTGCCTAAGAATTCCAATAGTTCAGTTTAAATATTTGGGTACCAGGCGTATTATTGCTACCAAGCGACTCTTATGGTGTTCGGCAATAGTAGCTGATACCAACAGTATTTCAAATTGTCTCAAAAATTGATGTATATTTATAACAAAATTGTGCAATTGTGCTAAATCTTGTACCAAGGGTCTCATTTGAGCTCAAATATAGTTTATCATATTTGGGCATCGATATAAGTCAATGGAAAGAAGACATTTTCTCATGATGTCGTTAAGTGGTCATTTTACAATTGGCAGCAGGACATTATGAAGATATTTAATGATCTCGTTATAAAGTTTGGGGTAAATTTATGATACACTTGTCAACACTCAATTTTTTGATTTTTTGAATAGATGCATTATACACTTACATAGTGTCTCTATTGTGATGTGCACGTAAGAGTTTATTTGAAAACATTAACAAGTTGTCATTGTAGCTCGGCTTTTGCAGGACGATCGGGTCAGGGTCCAGACCCGGACCCGAACTCCTCGTGCGATAGGAGCCCAACACCGCCCTCTTCTCCCTCGTTTTTCCTTCTCCTCGTCTATCTCCTGGAGGTCTCTCGTGCCAGCGGAGGTGCTGGGCGGCGACGAGAATGACGGCGGTGGTGCTCAGGTGAGACTTTTGATTCCTCTCGTCTCTTCCTCCTTCCTCGTCCTTCTTCTCCTCCTCCTCTCTCACTGTCTCTGCCATCTCCCCTCTCAACCGCACGACCTCTCTCTGACCGTCTCCCTCTTCTCTCTCGTGCTCCTCACTTGCACCTCCCTCTACGGTCTCTCTTCCTGTCTCCCCTCACTCTTATCCTCCCTCCTGCGCAGCCCTTGTCCCCCCCTGCTAGATTTTCCACTCTCGTCACACCCTATGCCTCACGATTTTTCTTCCTCTTCTCCTTCTCACGCGCTCTCACCCTAGCTGCCTGTTTTTTTTTTCCCTTGACTGCTCCCTCACCGTGTGAGCCTCCCTCAACCGAACCTCTCCTTTTTGCCTTGCCAGCTGCATTTTTCTCACGGCAGACCTATGTTTCTTTTTTCTTGTTGCGGATTCTCATCGTATATTGCCGTTTGAATGGTTTGAAGTTGGGGGAGTCTATCTTCCCCTCTTACCAACAAATAGGACGTGTGAATAGCGACGACAACAAGTAATCTTGGGCTTTGGCACTTGATCGAATCCTTGAGGTGGCTGCCTAGACTATCGTAGCAGTCTAGATTTTTGATTTGGGGTGAGCAAGGCGTAATTGAGCCAATTTTATTGCATATTTTCCTTTTGAGCATGTGTAATTATTGTGGAAGCATGCTATAATTTAGAATTGGTGTTTTGGGGACGCATGTTAGCGATTGTGTTTTTTGAGGAAAGTTTATGATTATGTTGGAGAAGCGATGATTTATTTATATTGATCTTTTAAGTTTGGAGTGTTGATTTCTAAGCAATAGGGAAGCATGGTAGAAATTGTGATGTTGTGGGGAATATTTAGGACCGTCTTCTTGAGCACGTGGCTCACGCTTTTGCGAGCGGGCGTATCTTGGAGTTATTTAGGAAAAATATGCTTAAGACAATGGGGTTGATGCCTAGACTACAGAAAACATTTAAGAATGTATTAATGATGGCAAAGCATTGAGTGTTTTAAAAATGTGTTAATGATGGCAAAGCATTGAGTTTTGGGTCTAGTGGTAAGTTATAATTTCTAAAGCGACTAGTTATTTCCAAAACTCGTTGTTTCTGCCTTTTTATGCCATCAACCATGAAATTTTTTCCCATAAAACTAAATTCAAGATCAATATACTTTTTTTTTTTCAAACATAAACGGGTTTCGAAAATATTGGTTTCATTTGCTTTTTATTTATTTCCAGCATAAAACTCCTGAAAAGATGTTTTCAAGAGGTTGATTTGGGCCATCAAACGGCCCCTGGTTCGGTGGGGTCCACAGGAAAACGGGGGAGAACAGGCCAAGCGACCAAACGTGCAGGCTTAAAATGAGCAAAAGGGCGGGCGCCGGGCGCTATGCATTTTGCTTCAACTGAGCGGAGGTCGGTGGGGGTTTTAACTTTCCGAAAGGGTTTTCCCGGAACCCTAGGATGTGCGGGATCGCTCTTATCCTTTCCGGCGTCCAGATAGACTCGTCGTGCCTGAAGGGTGCAGATGAAGAACTGCCGGCGTCACGGGGCGGAAAGGTTCAAATTCTTTGGCTTTTGTTGGATGGTCTTCATGTGGATTTCATCCCGTTCTTTTCCTTTTTATTTTCTACTGGAGGTTGAGTTATTGATTCGTATTTAGCAGTTTGCTCGGTAACGAGTGGCGGTCTATCGTTGGGAATTTGTTTTTCGACTGTTTCTTGGTTTCTTTTTTGTTTGGTATATATCAGAGTTGTGATGGTTCTGATTGCTATACTTCAGTGCACCAACGATTACACCGTTCGTTGATAACTGTCCGGGGATGTAAAATTTGGATAGGCGTATATAAACCACATGCCGGTTCAATTTCAACGACCAAGTGCAGGGGTCTCGTGTGGAAGGCAAGACTTTCTGAAAGAGAAAAAACGTGCTTGCATCGTTACTTGGAAATTGCAAAAACACTATGCACTATCAGAACTAGAGAGTAGAGAACTGCATGGCCGGCGATCTTTGAAATGGGTAACGGCGAGGCCCGCGAGGCCAATAGTCGGTTCCTGCCTCGGGTGATTAGACTTCACGCCTCGAGCGAGTCATATTTTTTCTATTTTATTTGTAAAAATTTAGACGATACATATGTAAGTTTGTAATTTTCAAAACTGAGAAAGAACATGTTGTTTTCTTACGTACAAAATTGTAACCTATAATAAAACTTTATTTTATGAAATAATTTACATGTTCTTTATTTATATATATGTATATCATAGCCAGAGATATTATTCATCGAAATTTTCTCAGCAAAATTTTCTTTCTGAGCACTTTCAAAAATCTGGATGTTATTGGCCTAATATAAGGGAAAAAATATTGGAAATTTTAAAATGAAAAAAACATAAAGAACAAACAAAAGAAACATGACAATAAGTTTCCTATTATAAAGAAACAAATATAAAAACTTTCTGCAAACATGAAACTGAATGTAAAAAATTCCACATGCTGAAATATAAGAGAGGAGGCTTTTGTGAATGTGTCAGAAAAATATTGGGAATATATCAGGATAATATCATCATAATATTTTGACATTTTGTTTTTGGTATGTTTTGAAAATATTGGAATACTTTTGCTGATACTATAAGCCGGCTTCAAAACAGTGATATTATAAGGATATTTTAATTATGGTTTATATACATGTGTGTCTATGCATTTCATGACTTCTAACATTCCTAAATACTTTTGTCCATTATCTCCCTTCTCATTGAATGATGAAATGGTAAACACTATTTTCATTGAATGCTCAAATGCTGTCATACAAGTGATGCACATATTTTGTGGAGTCAAAATTGCAGATAGCACATACTTTCATAAATGACTGTCGGAAGCAAGCATGACTACTTGAAAAGGAAGCTGCACATGATAGGAACTAGTGTACAACTTGAGGGGGAAGTATTAGCACGTCCAGACGTTGGATATGTTGACCATCAGACCCAGATCTATTCTTCTTATTCTTTATATTTTGTATTAGTGGCTTGTATTGTCATTTCCTAATGTTTTTAATCATTGTTTGTATTCTGCCCCACTAGGGCTTCACTATTTAAATGAATCCAAAAGAGGATCAAATGGCGCTTGGTAAGTTGATGAGCCTCTTTCTTGTCTTCTTGTTCCTCTTCAATGGCTGCAAGGAAGGTTGGGGGTGGGGGGTGGGGGTGGAGGCAACATGGGTATGCACATGTTTTAGTCATTTGTTCTTCCTATGGTGCCTAGATTTTCATCTCGTGACCACAAGGATTTATCCCCCATCTTATTGCTTCACTAAATGTTCAGAAATTATTTGGTTGTCATTTGCTAAAATTACTTGTTGAAACTAAAATTTTGAGGAAACACCTCCATAAATTGTCTACTCACTCCAAAATTATTCAATGTCTGTGGTAAGTCCATTCAAGGTCTTGGGCAAAAACAAGTTATGTTTTATCCTTTTGTTTTTGTATTCATGAATTTCAACTGTAGGAAGAATTAATGGCAGACACAGTGGATATTATATGAGTTTCTCTTCTTCTTTTTTCCCTTTAATGGTTGAGGATCGATATTTTCAAGTCTATTAGTCGCCTTGATAGATCACTGTAGAAGTTATCATTGTAGGCAGTTGTTGGTTCGTAACGGTAATGCCACTTTTTAATGCTTAACATGTTATTGTCGGCTAACACTATGATGTTCTACTCAACCAAGTAAGACGGGAGCCCAGCTCCCAGTGAACTTGCGTAGTTCTCTATATCAGTAAAGTTAATCCCCTTGCAAATATGTACCATGTTGAAACTTGAAAGTAAAGGGTGGGTTTAATACATAGACTGAAGACTAGTTCACTCAACTAGGCTGCATATATCGACTCTTCACCTCTTAAACAGACTGAAAGAAAAGAGAAAAGAAAAATGGATACTGAATCCGACACCTCACACACATCTGATTATAAAAGGCATCTTCTTTTCATATAGCATATTCTGTTTCCTTTTTATGGCTTATTAACCAGTCACTGGTTTTGAAGTTGACTTGACATGTCCTTTATGCAGGGACTAGGATGTTCATGGACTATGGAGATGCTATTGGCAGCTCTTCAGAGGCGGGGTCCTGATCACATGGGAAGCAAGAAAGTTCAACTTGAACTATGTGGAGGTAATAGCAAGTTACATGATTTTACTTTGTTTAGCATTCTTGATGAGAAGAAAGTCAACAAAATGGGGAATCATGCTCCAGTGGCAAAATCATATGAGATTTTGGATATTGGGCAGGTTTAGACAAGACAAGGCCACTGTTTTATCCTGCTGCTGCTGATGCTCATGTTGAGGAGGAAAGCAAGAATGAAACTGCAACGCTACTCTCCAATGGCATAAGCAGATTAGATTGTGGATATGATACTCGTTTAACTCATGAATTGCCTTTTGCAGAAATGCATTTTATTGGTGCTACATTGCAACTTAGGGGTACCAATCCAGTGTATCAACCGCTGGCAGATGATTTTGGAAATATTCTTGTTTATAATGGTGTGTAATTGCTGACTCTGCTATGCCCTTTAGTATGAAGATGCACTTTATAATGATATTTCAGCTGCTAACTCTGCTATTCCTCCTAGCATGAACATGCACTTGCTGCATGTTTTGTCATGTTGCCTTACTCATAGAGCATATATGCCTGCATTTGTTATCATATTTTTGGAATTGGTTCAGTTTTGAGAATTATTTTGGATTCCCAAATCTTAGTTATGTTGGAGAAAATGTAAGATGGGGAGAACTTGCTAACCAATCGTTATTGCTTGATCAAGGGGGACACTGCAGTGGATTGAAGTGGGACTATGTATCTTGATCATGCATTTTGCCATCCATGCAATCACCTTATTTCTTTAAACCTAATTTACGTGGAATCCCTCTCTCTCTCTCTCTCTCTCTCTCTCTCTCTCTCTCTCTCTGTCTGTCTGAAATGAGGATGCGGTACATTTATCATGGCAGTTTACTTTTCATGATAGTATTCATGTTTGTAGAGGTGATTTTCGAGGATACCTTGTAAATGGTACTGAATTTTTGGAGCATGGAATATATCAACTTATCTTGAGATTCTTATTGGTAATTTTGCCTGTTTCTTGTTTCCTGCATATTGTTTTTTTTTTTGCTTTTTGTTTTTTTTTGGTATGTTTCTTAGGTTCCATGATATCTCTTCTATATTCCCATGTTTTTAGGTGAAATATTTGGTGGAATTAATGTTGGAAGTAAGGAGAATGATTCTGAAATCCTAATGCTTGCGCTGCAGAGGTGTTGTTCATGTTCTTGCCATGCAAGTCATAGGATCTGTTGCTGTAATGATAAAGAAGGCCATACATCTGTTCCACAGATATTGTCCACAATCAGAGGGCCATGGGCTTTAGCATATTGGCAGGTATTCATTGCTGGGACAAAACTTGGTTGTGAATCTGAAAAAACTTTTTAAGAGATTTCATATCTGAATAGCTGCTTGTAATGCTGTGCAGGTGAAATCAAGAACATTGTGGTACGGTCGGGATGCATTTGGTCGGCGAAGTCTTCTCATTCATTGGCCCAATACAGAGGACTCACGATTTATTATCTCTTCTGTTGCGCCACCACTAGTTCTACAGTTTAATGGTAGGCACCATATAATCTATAAAAGAACATGAAGAAAAAGATTATTTACTCTCTTCAGCTTCATATAGGAGAAGAAACAAGTGCAGTGCAGTGGTCGCGCACTTTTTTATGAATTACTTGTAACGTTGCTGGCATAAGTGGTTGACAGTTGAAAATGAAATTCAAGTAGTTTCCTTATAACTTTACTTACAATTGTACTCATTCATGATCACAATTTCAAATGGCAGATCAAATTGATCAGAGTGGTACTGAGTTTCAGGGTTGCAGTGTACCGCTTGGCAATGTTAAGGTTCATTCGATCCCAGGAGAAAATCTATTAGATGCTTCTTGTTACTGGGAAGAGCTCTCTTGTGGTATCTACAGTGTCGATTTTGATATTCATAAGCATAATAGTCAGTGTAATAAGCAAGGCAGGGTGGGTACAGTTACTAAACATGAGTGGACTGATGCCCGATAAAAAGGTTGATTGCATGGAATAGATCCTTTGTAGAACCAAAGAATGATAATCTTTGTCATCAGTGTTATCCAATGCAGAGAGGATGTAACATCTCAAGCTTAATGCTTGAAGAGAAACCACCTTCAAATGTCGCTTGCGTTAATGATCCCATACTGACACAGTTGAACTGCCACCGTAGTGTTACTTATGGTAGTGAATTGCATGGTGAAGCAGATTGCAGTAATAAGTTTGATTCTGATATCAACTGCATAAACCAACCAAAAACAGTTTCACTGCTTAATGGTGTGCTTCTTTTCCTATCTTCCAGTTCAATTTATCCTATTTGAGGAATGCATGCCAGAAATGCTTGTTTTGCTTCTGATGTTTCTCTTGCATTTGCAGTTTCATTGTCAGCAAAATATTTGCTTAACGCACTCAAAGAATCTGTATCAAGACGTACTTCTAAAGATTATATATTTCAGGTTCAAAATCAAATAACTTTCCTTTGTTTAGGCGTTGGGTTTTGTATTTTGTTGCATGAAATCAAGATGATTTTAAGGGTAATTGGGTTATCAAACTGCTGCTTGCTTTCTTGTCACTACTTCACTCCAGTTGCATTATCAGTATCCGCTGTACTTAACTTTTTTATTAGAATATCAAAAGCTTAGTTGTTAAGGCGTGGACTATTCCACGCCTAAGCATGAGTCCACACCCGTCGCCTAGGTCCATCACTTAGGCGACATGTGTTAGACTGGCACCTATGCTAGCGCCTAGGCTGGACTAGGCACTAGCACGCCTAGTCCATGGGAAGGTGAAAAGTCACCTTCCCTTCAAATTAAGTCCTGTAAATTTATTATACACTGTTATACCATATATACTTATATTGTATGCAGTTATATTATATAATTGCCAGCCTTCTTACCCATGTTAAAACCTAGGTTTATGGTAAAACGACCACCAGTTTCTCTTATTTAGTGCATGCCTAGTAATCAGAGAAATACGTGCAGACCTCACTTTTGCAACCTGAATACAAATTTATTTTCTCATTTGTGAGGGTGTTTTGTGTTTTATATGTATATTATATATTTCATATGTACAATCTGTTGTAAACTTATAATGCATATTATATGTACTGATTTGATATGACTTTCGTTTGAAATGATTCAAATGAAATAGTCTATAAGAAATGCAAGCATTGTCCAGTATGTAAACAAGGATGACGTGTTTTTTTTCGTGTATCAAACTAAGGCATCAGCTAGAACAGAACGGCACAGTTTTCCTGTATGTAAACAAGCTGCAAATGTACTGTTATTCTGTCATGTAAACAAGAACAGAACAATTTTTTCACGTTTTACTTTTTGGCTTTACTTACAAAGTATAATCATTCAATTAGAACAGAACAGAACAGTTTTTCAAGTTTTATTTGGAATAGAAGCTTACAGTTGACGTAATGGATAACATAACTAAAAAACCCAAAAAGAAAAGGTCACTTTTTTTGCCTAGGCGCCTAGTCCCGTCTAGGCGCGCCTAGTCCCGCCTAGGTGCCTTGACAACTAAGATCAAAAGATGTCCTTTTGAGTGTTCGTGCGGTTCCTCAATTTGTTCTCTAATATGTCAGTAATTTTATTACTAGTTTATATTAGTAGGACATGCATAGTTGATCAACTTAGTAGACTTATATGGCTAGATATATACTTAATAGGAAACTATCTCAATAGTAATGAATATGTCAATATCTAGCAAAGACAAAGGGTATTGAACACTGAAAGCATGGATCTTATGGTCAGTTGGTTTTTCCATATAAATAAGTTCCTAAAATTAGAGGGATTAATTTTCATAAAATATTGTCCACCAATGTCTAAAATGCTGCTTTATCCTCAATTGGATAGATCAGGATGTTGGTGACGCTTAAAAAAGACTTTTACTTTACTAAGGACTATACTTTGGGTTTCAGAAGTTAAAATGTGAATTGAACAGAGTGAGGAGTTTGGATGGGAGGTGGATGCGTTATCAGTTTTTTCTTTTCTTCTGTTAACTCATATTATAGTGAGTCGAAGTTTTGGTTACTGTATAGATGAGGCATATGGCTCCATGCTTCAAAACGAAGTGATTTGGAGAAAGCAATTTACTGTAAAAAGTTTATGCATCAATATCTGCTTTGTTGTAGTGCTTTATGGGAATTTAATTCATCTTTTGAATCAATATGCAAAAAAGTGCTGTTAACCACATTGGTCTCAAACTATAGTGCTATCTAGAAAAAAACATTTTGATTTGTTCAAGTTTGCAACTGTTGGAGAAAAAGAATATCTGACTCAAATTTTAAGATTTCATTTGTTAGCAATATTGGTTTTCATATTGCAGTTTGTGCGAGTGAGCATGATGTTCTTGAAAACAAAAAATGTGCTTCAAGGCTGTGCTCCTTCTTAAGGTGACACACATACTTTTAAGCAAGAAGCACATTGTTCGTAGCTGAAAGATTTCTAAAGAAGTCATAAAACAATATTCTGTCATAATGAATACAAATATAATATTTAGCCTAATATGGATATTGTATCATAATCAATAAAAAAGTCAAGCACCATAACAATTACTGTACAAATTAAATTATAAAAAAAAATCTTAAATCCTTTCTCTTATTTATGTCAATCATATGATGAACAGATAGAAGGGCAAAATTCTTTATCAAATAGTGTAAACAATTATGAACTTTAGAAACCTAGAAATATGTAAGAGGAAATTTCTTTTGGTGTTCATCGGTATTTCTGTAAAACATATAACAGCGATGTTCATGCGAGGAAGATGCACAGTATGGAAGTTATAATTGTGTCATCTATTGTTCTCAAAGTGTTGTGAAAGCATGGTATGGCTTCTTTTTTTGAACGAGTAAAAAATGCTAAGTTTGTTGTACACATTGATTTGAATTTGAAGCATAGAGGTGTAAAAATCCGGCCAAAATGATTCAAGAAGCCACTACAAAAGGCTTGTTCACAATTACAACAAGCGAGGCTCGAAGACCTTCTCCCAAATGGAAAGAGGCAAACAAGTAAAAATAAATATATAGTTTATTAGCTTGCAAGAGCAGGTAATTGATCTCTTGTATATGCAAAAGGGGACCCGGACTAGCTGTTGGACAAATCCCAAAAGTTCGGAATCGTCAACAGCCAATCCAGCTGGGTCAAGGTCCATTTTTTTATCAGAACTAGAAGGCATAAAGGGGCTGTTTGGATGACGTTGCCAATTCATCCAAAACGGTGTTTCACAGACAAGACATTGTTCTGCCTCTGAAACAAGGTTTAGCTCATGTTTGGGTGACATGAAATTGGGTCTATGGAAATCCCATTTTCACAAAACCATTTTTTATCTAAGTCACATGGGTGCACTAAATATGGTGGCGCACTGCGTCAACTCCGGTGCAGGTGCAGGTGTGGCTCGATAGGGCACCCGATTCGGTTTGTGCGGCCCGACATGGCACCCGACTCCGTCAAACCGAATCAGGTGCTATTGACCTCACCCATTCTTCTTTTCTCGTGTTTTTTTTTTAAATTTTTTTCCTTCTCTTATCTTTCTCTCTTCTTTTTTCCTTTTTCTCTCTCTCCTCTCCTATTTTATTTAATAAAACTTTGAATTTTGTATGAGATTAAGGTAACCTCTCCTATTATATATATATGCTCTCGCCGCACTCGCACTGACTTTTTTATTTTTTTTGGGAACATGCCACACCAGCATCTTCACCAGCACCCACACCCATTTGACATAGTTTTCTATATGGTGAGTGAAAACCCTGGGCTTGGGGTGGGGTTTTCACCCCAAGTGTCTTTGTGTGTGAGCTCGCCTGAATGCACGACTGAAGCTATTCCTGGAGGTCGTCCTCATGTGCTATTCTTATGAAATTCTACCTCTGGCAACTTTGCGGCATTTTTCTCGATCGTGTTTTGTTAATCTCTTTCTCTAGATTTTGACTATCATCTTCAAAGCGATAAAGGTTTGGCAGTCTACGAAGAAACTTAGGGGATTCCATTATCATCTTTAAAGGGAAGGATGTTGGATTCCTAGAGTCACTCTTTCAACTGGATCTTCCATGCTTTCATTTTTTTTGCCCTAATTGTTTCAGATGTCTAGAATGCTGGTGGAATTGTTTTGGCAGTTAGGGGAGTTACAGAGAAAATTAGGGGATTCTGCTGAAGGATGGTGGGTGAACATTTGGTATGAGGGCGTTACTTGATAGTATAAAGAAACAAAAAAGGAGAGAAGGGAAGAGACGTGGTCTTTTGGTGCAAACTTTGTCAGGAATAAAGTATCTCTAAATGCAACTCCGCAGAAAGAGAGTCCATCATATGCATAGTTTGTTTCTCTTGTTCCTTACATTTTATATGGTCAATGCTTCTAGAACTTTTGGAAATTTGTAGCAAAGTCAATGCTAACATCTTGATTTCATGCTTGCTAGCATTTGTCTAAATGCTGTTCTATTGCTGATCATTTTTTGTTTGGTGAACCTCCTTTCCATTTTATGGATGGAGAGATTTTTCACTGTGAATGCTGCAAGTGAAGAATACCAGTTTCTTGTATTTTTATTTCCTCCTGATTTTTGTAGGGGCAATCTAACAGAATTTTATCTGCATTATTCTTGGATAAGCAAATGTTCACAAACTAGGATAACTACTTGCGATCATGTATCTTTCACAAATGCTTCCATCTGAACCTTTCTTGTGTTGGATTTTGTAATGTTTCCAATTTTTGTTGTCATCAAATTCTTTATTCGCCTGACGCAGTCTCCTTGCTGGTTTTGGAAACGTTTGGTTTTTCTGTGGATTATGATTTTCTTCTTATTTGCTGTTGATATTTATTTAACCAGTTGCTTTTTGCAGCTTTTGCTTATATTTTGAGCTAAGCTCCCTTTGTGGCTTTTGGCGTTAAGCTCCATTATTTTCTTCACTTAATGTAATATTGGTATGGTGGTTAGGCATATGTTCTTATGAAATGTGAGATCAACTTAGTTCAAAGTTCATACAGGTTTGTCTATGATACTGAATTAGGGAGACATTGTTTGTTGTAATGGTTCAGATGACATTAGTTTCAAAGACATCATTTTTAAAGGCATCATCCAAACACTACCAAAAAATTAACATACAAAAAGAACTAAAATGGTAAAAAGGAAAAGAAAATACACACAGACCCACATATATATTCACACCCTTCCTCAAAGGCTCAAACTCATGGTCTATGAAGCCTGAATGTTCGCTGACAAGGACATGAAATTATGTAACAATGCACTTTGGTGAACTTTCAGTCATCACACCATACGTTTGAGGGTGGGTGTTAATTTATATAAAACTTTTGAGGGTGGGTGTTAATTTATATAAAACTATGTATCTATTTACATTAATATGTGAGTGATTGTGTGTGCACTCTATGGGTTTATTGGTATATAGTATATACATAAATGCGTGTAATAATATTTCTTAGTCCCTTACCTGTTTCCTATGATTGTTCCAAGTGCCTTTGAGCATTTCTCTTGTTGAGCCTCAGTGCTTTGGGTCAGTTATGTTATATTGTACTGTATAGTTCTTGGTTTTTTGGTTTATACATTTCAGGGTGGTGTTCTTTTTCAGTGTGTCTTCATGCTCATATAGTTATAGTTCCTGTTACAATTCATATACGACTATGATGGAAAACTGTGATTATGTTGATGATTTATATTCATTATTCTGTCTTTCTCTTTTAATTAGGTTCGTATTTAGGTTTTCCTTTAGGATTTTAGTTCTAAAAATTAGGCTTAGAAATTTAGCATATGACATTTTGGAAATTCTAATATTTTTTTTGCTCTACAATAGTGAAACTCATTGTTTATTTGCTTGCAAGTTTTCCTTTTCTTTATGATATATAACTTTTAAACTTTAATTATGTCATCACACTTTTTTATTTGTTTTATTGTTATCAGTTGATGATTATTGGTTTTCATTGAGGGTCGCTTCAGCTTTATACTTAATTTTAAGAATTAGTATTGTATTTGACTTTTCCCTTTTTGGGAAAACTGCTGAGCGTGCCTAGTCCTGCCTAATACGACCTAGGCTTTAGGATCATCTAACTACCTAGGTTGCACCTAATGCTTTTGACAGAATATCCAATAACATAACATATTAATTATTATATTTCAGTATTAGCAGTGGAGCTCTAAAGTTTGTGAAAATGGTGAAAGTAGAAGAGTTAATCCTTTTTAGTACTAATCGTATCCTGTGGGAATATGCTTTCAGGAAAATTTGCTTGCAAGAAGCCATCTTGTCCCTGTAGCAGTTCTTTTTTCTGGTGGATTGGACTCCATGATATTGGCAGCTCTACTGGACCAATGTTTGGAACCATCTTGTAAGTCTGGATGCTTATGACCGTATCATAGTCGAGTACAATGCTTAGAGACTAGAGTCTTTCTGAATATTAATCTTATGGCCTTTGTGTAGGCTATGTCAATTATGTAAACTTTTTTAACTTTCGTCTCTTTTATCAGGAAAGCAATTTATTTCAGTTGTACGAAATACATAATAAGTCGTATTGTTAGCTCAGATATTTGAAGATTTTCTCTGTATTATGATTTCTTTTTGCTTTAAAGTTAGTGATAGCCAGGTACCACATTTATTCATTTTGTCAGAATCATGTTTATGTTTTGACTACTGGCAGATGAAATTGATTTGCTAAATGTGAGCTTTGATGGTCACTCTGCACCGGATAGAGTCTCTGCAAGGGAAGGCATCAGGGAACTTCAAAGAATCGCTCCTTGCAGGAGGTACTTTGGGATAATCTGCTAGCACATCTCTATATGCTTGCATTACAAGCCTGTCTTTAGCATTACTGTACCGTTTATGGGTGTCATGTTGAACAAAATTTCCTGAAGTGCATTTGATGACATAGTAAATTAGAACTTCTTGTGTGCACAAAATTTTATTAGTTTGTGAATATGAATAATGATAAAATCATTTACGGTACATATCATGATATATATTTTTCTGATTTCTTTATGCATGGTTGTCTATGACTGTATATTTATGTATATATATGTATTTTGTATTATATCGAGTATAGCTTATTCAGAATGACACAAAACGAATGTAGATGACCTAGTTCTAGTCATTTAGGTGTCAAAATGGTTTTTTGAAAAAACTTGATTCTAAAATTGGGTCAGATTCTGACTTTGTTGGATGTCAGGACAGTCGTAGATCCACTTTGGGCTACGTATATCTGTTGAATGGATGAGCTATATCATAGAAAAGTGTCAAGCAGAAACTGGTAGCTACTTCAAACATGGTTGCAGAGTTCATAACATGTTGTGAGACACCCAATCATGTTTTATGACTGCAGAATTTGGTCACCGGATTGTGCATTGTGAGTGGTGTTGGTAGACCACTAAAGTTATTTTGTGACAATAATTCAGCAATGTCATATTTTAATAACAGTCAGAGTTCATCAAAGTCGAAGCATATTGACATGTGTCTAACTGAGGAGATTTGTCATTTTTAAATTCAAACATGTAATTTTCACCTTTTTTGTTTCCCAACATTGACTGGCATTTTGTTTTCCTTGAAAGCAACTCTGCATTTGTATTGATTTTGGCCAGTGTGTATACATAGATATGATTGGACCCTCTCTCTCAAAAATTGCATATGATATACATATTTATGTGTATATGTATATGTATGCATTAATAATCGCTGATATACCAGTTTTTTCTTGCCAGTCTTCTCTCAAGCAATTTTTTTCAGAAAAAATCTCGACAAAGTCTTTTCTGAAACTGAAAGGATATAGAGATTGATAAGATCTAGTTAGGCTGCCCGGCCTTGGCCTGGAGCAAGGTATCATTTTTGTTCTTCAATTTACATTCTAAATCGTTGTTAGATGATGGATGAACTGTGATCTTATGTAAGGTGCAAAAGTTTATCAAGTTTTGGATTTGGAAAATAAATTTGTTGAAGTTAGTCAAGCATAAAGTTGTAAAACATGGAAACCATGATTTAAATGGACTTCAGTAAGAGGATTTATTCTACTAAATCTCAATGCATAATGTCTTTGAAAAAGTCCAGTTTTTAGTGTGGTTTTGGTTATATGACAGTTAAATTTTCAGAAGTTGCCTTAAATTGAATAATGTATAATGTAGGAATAACTATGGAAAAGCGTTTCTGTTTTTTTTCATATTTGTATAATTCTCAAAGTAATGTGCTCTTGTTACATATATGAAACTTTTTTATTTTTTTAATTTTAAAAATATTCTTATTATTTGTTTAAGTCTCATATCATTCTTAAATTAGAGGCAAAGCTGCCTTGCAGATCAGTTTGTCATTTTGTTAAGGTTTCCTACTTTCAGAAAGTGGTTTTATCCGAAACAGTTAGATGTGAAACCTTTGGAAAACCTAATATGGAATCACTAACGAAGGAGGGCCATTGTGAAATTGTTTTCTCTCCTAACCAATCAGCAATTTCCAGCATTAAATTTCTGGAATCAGGGGTGTTTTTGTTGATTTTATGAAAATCAGCTTTTGAATTGAATTGGAGAGCATAACGAATTAACAAATCAGCTAAGTTACCCGGACGCTTCAATTTTGTTAACGCACCAGCGTCGACAGGATGCGGGTGCGGCCTGAATTCGCAACCAGCTGCAGTTAAGAAGAGTCGGGGCACTCAAACCGTGTACTGGAATTTTTTGTCCATTTTTTGATTTTCTTGATTTTGTTTCTTTAAAACCGATTTAGGGCATGATCGTGCCCCTTCCTTCTTGCTTCTCTCTGTCTTCTTCCGTCTTCTTCCTCTTGCATTGATGCACCGGTGACCGATGCTTTACATCCTTCCGCTGCCTTTGTTTTCGACGGCTGGCGGCAGAGCTTGTTCTTCCTGCCCGCAAGAGCTTGTAGGATTTTTTTCGGCAGCCGCGCTTTCTCTGGTTCTTCAAATCCCATCTTACAGTCCCTTTCTTTGTTTTATTAATATATTGTGCATCGTATTGAGTTCGTTTTCACGTTTGTTCGTTTTTCATTAGATGTTAGTTTAAAATTTTTTAATGATGCATCTTAGTTTGGTCTATGCCATCTAAATGAGTGAATGTCTCATTTGACTGATTTTATTTGTTTTCTGTTTCTATTTTTTTGGTTTGTCATCAAGACTCAGCCACTCAAGACTTATGAATGCTACTAAGCCTGCTATAATGCAATTTTTCTAAGTGTTCTGTTTTAAAACATTAAAATGATTAAGTCAGTTTTTTTTTTTTTTTGCTGCAGCCTGCACCGACTTTTACTGTTTTACAGTTTTACTTGTTTAGCATGTTCTTTTTACCTGTTTAGCGTTTCCTCTTTAACCATGGCGTGATTGTGTGTAATGCGGAATGGGTGGGCAGTAAGTAGAAGGGCTGAAGGGCTGGGGAGGAAGAAGGTTGGTGCTCATGGCATCCATTGTCGCTCAGCCTCACCAGTATTACTTGATTAGTATTTTGATGATAATGTTTCTTCATTCTTGTGGGCAATATGAGAGATTCGATTTTTAACCATTTCTTTTTGTTTGGTTTTACTTTCTTCATAATAGTCTATCTGGAACTTAGATTCAGCACGTTTATTTTGTTTTGTGCATCAAATTTTGTAGTTGTTATGACATTTTAAGATTATTTTGTTTTGTACAACACGGTTACAACTTATAAGTTATTAAACGTTGTTATATTTGAACTTTTTCATTTTGAAGTTAAACGTTATTATATTTGAACTTTTTCATTTTGAAGGTAAAAGATGGCAGTTTTCATTTTGTGTTTTATAGACAATTTTTGTCATATTATATATATATATATTATCATAAAAAACTATTTATAATAAAAAAAATTCCTCACCGCACTGCCGCACCTAAAATTTTTGAGATTTGCCGCTCCGGCACCCGCACCCGCACCTGCACCCTAAGTCACATGAATGCTTTGTTTTTGGTAATGCACCCGCATCGACGTGATGCGAGTGCGACCTGGCTTCACACCCATACGGAATCAAGGTGAGTTGGGTACGGTCAGCTGCACCCGACCATTTTCGTCATATTTGGATGCGCACGTGACTCCGTTTGACGCGAGTCAAGTGTAGTCAAACCGCGTCATGGACATTTTTTGTCCATGTTTTTTGTTTTTTTTTTTAAATTTTTGTAAAACACGATTTAGGGCACGATCGTAAAAGTGCCGTTATCGCTCCTATCTATCTTCCTCCGTCTTCTCCCTCTCAAAGCACCGAAGCACCGGCGGCAGAGCTTTTTCGACGGCCGGCGACATAGCTTTTCTTCTGGCGACAGAGCTCGTTCCTCCGGCGACAGAGCATTTTTCCTCCGGCGACAGAGCTCGTTAATCTGTTAAAGCATAAACGAAAAAGGGGTTAGGGCTTTGACTCTTTTCAGTTGTAGCCCTCACCCCTGCTACCTTTGCTCGTGCCCTGCTGTGCAGCGTGCTCCTCCTTCCGGCCCTTCTTTGCTTCCATGTTGAGTCAATTTGTATGCACTTGAACATGTTTTCAATACATCATGACACTCCTTGATGCATTCAACCTCTGTTTGACATGGTTGACGCTGTGTCCTTGACTTTGTTGTTCTTTAATAATAACTTCCATTTTGTTCAACTGTGTTTTTTATAAGTCATCAGAGTTGGGATGAAGCTGTAGGAAATTTGGTTTCAAAATGCCTCATTTATCCTTGTCTGAATTTTGCTAACACAGAGGTGCATTTTGTGCATAACTTAATTTGACAATGTCCATAAGTTTTGCTTTGTTTATTTGATTGAGTCCCCTTAATCCTCATCCATGTGGCATAGGTACAACGTTCATTTTGTTATCTTTAAATGCTTGGCATATATTTCCTTGGAGTTCCTGCATCAAAAAAATCCTAGTAACTACTAAGCATCCATTCACAATTTTTTATCCTAACAAGACCTTGTATGAATGTCCTACTTTTGACCATAAAATTGTTAATTTTGCTTTTCACAAGTTTCACTTAAAGACCTTCATTCTTAAATTTTCTGGACTAATTTCTTGTTTTATATGGAAAGTTTCTCTTTGCTTATGGGTGGTCCCTTAGATGTCATAGTACCTGCAAACTTTTATCCTCTTTTAAAAAGTTAATGAATTTCTGTAATACCAACATTCTCTCCTGCATATACCGAGGCTTTAATTTAACTTTTGGTTAATGCAGATGGCGTCTCGTGGAAATTGATGCTGATCTGTCAAAGCTGGATTCAGAGTCAAAGCATGTTATGTCACTGATTAGTCCAGCAAATACATACATGGTTAGTAGCTTCTGTTATGGAACCCAACTTGAATTCTAATAAGATTATGGTCTTATGTCCAAAATATCGCGATGTGCTTGGAATTATGTTGTGACTTATTTTGAGATTGTTTATATGCTATTAGAGTGAATAATGTTTCCTAGTTGATGAAAAACATGGATCCACATGAAACGAAGAAGGAAATTAAGCAATATGGGGTCTTCTCAAGTGGGCACTAGAACTGGAGGTTTAATGTTGTATTAGCAATATGAGGTCTTTTCAAGTGGTAGCGAAACTGGAGATTTAATGTTGTAGTGATGTGAAGGAATAATACTAATAAAGAGAACTAAGCTGAGATAATAATTATGCAAACAGATGCATACAAAAAGGAAATAAAATAATTTGTTGCTATTACAAAGTCATATCTGAAGTCAATTAGAAGCGTTTGAAATGCATAATAGCAATTTAATCTCAATGCACACACTCAGACAGTCCAAATGGCAAGAGTAGTGGATATTTGTTCATCATTATTTGGATCATCACTGTTACGATACTATGATTGAACTGATCTTCCAGCTCTTCAATAAAACATGCATATCTACGCGAGGGTTATCCTTATCCACTGTAGAGCGCTAATGATGATTTTTTCCTCTTCTCTTCAAATTTATTTAGCAAGAAAAAACTACTTCAAGTTCTCATGCAGGATGAAGGATTGAAAAGTGTTTACCTTGCATATAAATAAAAAAAATTGATTCATTTCCTTTGTGGTGAGGATGAGAAATAGCTACACCTCCTTATCAAATATTTGCTTTTGTCAGTAAAAGTTAAAAAAAAAAAAGAAAGAAAAGAAAGTGCAAGCTGCGAAGGCAGATTGGTAAATTGTGGCTAAACTTGCCCCTTTTCTTTTTGGAACTAAGGATGAGGCTTGACCACCAAACCTTGTCGGGACAACACCATGGGAAAACTCCAGCAACAGCATGGCAGGGTTGGGACTTCATCCTGGGTCTTCAACCTGATGCCCTTTACATTCCTCTTTTATCACCTGCTCACCACCTGCAGTGATTGGTGAGACTTGCATTTTGAAAACTGAAACAAAGAATATAGTAACAGAATGTCTTGACAATAGTAGGCTGGATCATCTTATTTTAGAGTTTTTGGAATTTGGTGTTAGAAATTACTGTGAAGTATGACTCTTTCTATTTTTTATTTTGAGCCCTTATTTTGAGTTGTGTTAGCAAGTGGCTTATGATCCAACTACATGTAAGCGAGCTAGACGCCGTGCCGCTTCCTCTTCTGTTCATCGATAATGAAAAGTTATTCTGCAATGCAGCTTTAGGGGGTTGTGCTGCTCATTAACTTGTTTCTATTGTACCTTGTGCAATTTCAATCATAATTTTTACCTGAAAAGGTACTTGCTTTTCTTTGTACTCCATCTAGGTTAGAGCCTGATATTTTCCTGATGCTATCTAGGACCTTAACATTGGGATAGCCTTATGGTTGGCAGCTGGTGGAGATGGCTGGGTAAATGAAGGAGCTTCTGGAAATTGTGAAAAAACCGCTCAGCGTCATAAGTACAAATCAGAAGCTAGAATTTTATTGGTTGGTTCAGGTGCGGATGAGCAATGTGCTGGCTATGGTAGACACAAAACTAAATATAGGCAAGGAGGGTAAGCTTTCTTTAAAATGGAAATCTGCAATTGCGCTTTCTTATTCACAGTTGCAATGCACAAAATCATGTTGTGCCTCTTTATAAACATTTTTCTTATGTGCCATCAAATTGCTTTGGAGATATTGCACCTTTATTTGTAAAAGCGACATCTTGGGTGCATCTCATCTGGTTGACCTGAACCTAAGTAGCTGTTAGCCTTCTCATTTATCTTCAGTTCAACTTGGTGGAATTGGCTGAATTTGGTTATTACTCTGATCTTATGTTAGAAGGATATGCGAAGATGCATAAAGTTTTGGCGGTGCACATGTCTTGGTTCCGACATGCATCGGCTATGACACATCACACCCCAAATGTTTGTTCAATTTCTTTTTTTAAATGCACAACGGACACAAACATTGGCGATGTGACAGATTTGATGGCCTTGATCAACTCATGTAAAACACATAGCACAAACCAGACCCTTCATTTCACTATATGCAAAGCATATGTATAGGCACCTGTGTAACAGATACGCAAAAGGGACTGCAGGTATAGTGGTGTCAACTGAAACAGAAGCACACTCCTAGTTTTCAATACTAGGTTATTATATTTTTTGTTAAATGTTCGTGTTGTTGTAGTGTTCAATCATACGCTCTGCAGTTATGCAAGTTCCTGGTTTTCATTGTTGGAACTTTCTAGATTCATTTCTTCGTTTGTCAGTTGGCTCACGTTGCAGGAGGAGCTGAAGTTGGATATGCAAAGAATCTGGAAAAGGAACCTTGGCAGAGATGATAGATGCATTTCTGACCATGGAAAAGAGGTACTTCATCCCCTTCTTTTTTTCTTTAAGTCAATCACATTGGCCCAATATTCTGCTATCTGTTCATCTTTCAGGCTAGATTCCCTTTCTTGGATGAGAATGTTATAAGATACCTGTTAGATGTTCCTCTGTGGGAGATTGCTGATCTTGACCAATCGACTGGCAAAGGCGATAAGAAAATCCTAAGAGAGGTACTTCTTCTGTTAATGGAAAATTCTGAGACTTACTTTTGGGTCGATTTTATTATTCTCGTTCTTTGTATTCAACTTTTCACAACCGTTTGGAGTGTGCCCTTTTGTTTTTCTGTTCATGGTATTCCTGTTATTTTGTTGATTTACACTTGGTCTCATAAGGAGGATTAGCCATCAAAATTTTGAGATAGCCATGGTTATTGTTGATTTGTGTATCATCCTCATGTAAGAGATATGCGCCCTCCAAATCCTGGTTCTGTGGTGCACCTTCTGTTAGTCACCGGCTAACAGAGTTGCGATGAAGAAAATCACACACAACACACTTAACCTAATTCACCTCTGACTTGGGGCCAAAAGCTCTCTCAGCACAAGAGAGGGTCCATGTTGTTAAAGTTGTGGCCTCCTAATACAGTATCAATCCCTTTTTATAAGAGGGAAAAATGGGTCTAAAATGGGTTGTTTGCTCCTAAGACCCGACCCACACCTTCTTCTCGTGACCTATACTATTACTAATAAGATGATTCAGGATCAGAGGCTAACATTGCCCTCCCCTTGACCAACACCTTGTCCTCAAGGTATGAACTCAGGAAATTGTTGCTGTGTCGCTGTGGCGTCCTCCCATGATGAGTTTGGAGCTTCTGGTCCTTGCCATTCCACCAGCCAGGCTGTGCAAGGTTGATTTGACCTTCTGTAAAATTTTTGCTGAAGCACTCGGAATGGAAACAGTCCTGAATGAATACTTGGCAGTGGGTTGGCTGCAGCATCTGGTTCAGCTCTAGAATAGCAGGCCTTCAAGCAGGAGACATGAGACACGAGATGAATTGATGAACTCTTTGGAAGCTATAGCCTGTAGGCCAATTTCCCAATTCTTTCTATCTCCTTAAAGGGACCTGAATGCCTTACAGACAATGTATGGGTTCCTGCTGATCGATGCTGGACCCTTCCTGCAGGAAAGTTCTTCAACTAGACCCACTGGCCTGTCTCATATTCTTGGGAATGAATAACAATGCTTTTTATTGTACTGCCTTGTCGTTCCCCTTGAGGATGGAAGCGACGTAGGTCAGGTGGTGGCCGTACACCACTTCAAAAAGGGATTTTCCTAGGGCAGAATGTTCGGCTGTGTTATAGGAATACTTAGGCCAAGAGAGATACTCCATCCAGTTATGAGGCTGGTACTCTCCGTAGCACCTCAGATATGTTTCCAATACCTGATTTAGAACCTCCGCTTGACCATTCAATTGTGGATGATATGCAGTACTCATTTGCAGCCTGGTTTCCCTGCAATTCGAAGTAATTTTTTCAAAAGTTACCTACAAACAAGGGGTCACGATCACTTACCACCAACATGGATTCCATGCAGCTTTCCTACATGATCCTGAAAAGCCTTAGCCAGATCCTTGGCTGTGTTATGAAATGCACATATTTCGATAACCTGTCTACCACCACTAAGATAACTTATTTCCCTTTTGATCGAGGCAGTCTTTTGATAAAATCCATTGACAAATCCTCCCATATTTTGTCAGGAACGGGCAAAGGTTGTAGAAGGCCAGCAGAGCGTAGAGTCTTGTACTTGTGCCGTCTACAAGTGTCACATGCCTTGATGTATTCTTTGATGGTCTCTCAAATGCAGCTTTACTTTGAGTGCTCCACCAACTGATCCTTCTTCAATATGCTAGTTAGGGGTGCAGCGTGCAGTCCAAAATTTTTAACAAACCTACTGTAATACCCTGCCAGGCCTAAGAACTAAGATGGCCCTCAACCCTTTAATTCCACCTTAAATTCTAACAGAACCTTTTCTACTTTACACACAATCTGTTGTAATGAAATGTGCTATCATTATAAGTCTGTAAAATTTATTGTATAGTTAAAAGAGCATGATTCCAAAAAAAAAGTCATTGATGCTACAGATGCCTTATCTCGTGAGAATCAATTAAATTGAAACATAAAAATTGCAATCTTCTGTCTAGAATTTTAGGGTACTCAGATACATTCTTGACTTGGAATGGGGAGCAAGCCCTTGGTGTATTCATGGTCCTTAGGTGGTTTTCTGTGTAAGCAGGCCATATTTTCACACAGGTGGAGGGTGCGGAAAGGGAATATATATAATACAAAATTGTCCATAAACAATAAAATCATCAATTAAGTATATAAAACTAAGAATCTATCATTCTAGTGAGTGATTCCAATCATTCTGTCAATGATTCAAACCAAATTCCAATAGGATAGTTTTTAGTTCATACTTCATCAGACTCATATTGATGACTTTTTTGTTGTTCCTTCCGTGCTTTCAGTGTCATCCTTAAAATCATCAAAAGAAGAAATAGCTAGTTTGACTAAACATGTTAGTAGTATGGGGTCACACTTTCCCTTGAGATCAAATGCTTACATCCCAAAATTTAGATGATCTACAATTGCTTTTAAATGCACCATGAAAATAAAAAATTTGAGGATAATAGCCATAAAATAGAAGCATAATGATTTTAGTCTAATTATTTAACGCTAGAAAATTATTGAATCAACCAAATAACACAAAGAAATATTAAATATACAACAGCTATACTCTTTTTTCTTTTGTAAAAGAAATCACAAATTGCATGCTTGCTAGTGAGTTTATTCCTTTTGATATTGTATATCTGAGAATGTGTGCTCCAATTTTCTTTGCAACATGATAGTAGCAAGCTGAGATGGTAACCTCATTGCAAGTTTTTGGAGTGTGTATATTTCTGATCCACAGGATACGTACCAGTCAAAAGGACTTAGGACTTCATCTTACTTAGGACTTCGTCTTCCCTTGCTACCATTGCATCTAAAGATTTAAATCTTCATGAACAATACAGAACATTGCATATTCAAGAGTAGCTTGTCTTTTGATGTAAGGATGTGCAAAAAGCCTCTATGCATGCTGGTTTGTTTTTAAATATCTCGTAAGCTTGATTTGGATCATATTTAACAGCTCCAAATTTTGGAATAATTTTTTGGAACCAAAGAATGAACCGCGTAATGTAGAGGTGTATTTCTCTTAGCCAATCTTTCAACCAATATTGATTGTATGTCATGAAGAAACTTTGAACTACTAAGTGCAATGTTTTCTCTCTCATGCTCAAAGTATAGACTGTATTTGGTCAATCATGTCATCCTACATTTGACAAAATTTCTGACCAACTTCCCTCAACATGTCCTAAATTGGCTTTGTAAAATTAAGTGTGAAAGTTTATTCCACCACAAATAATCCACACTGATCTGCATTGCTTGAGTTTTGGATTCATCTTTAGCTCGACAGAAATTCCAATCTTTATCAACTACCATGAGAAGAAATGCATTCTTTACTCTTTTAACTCTTTTCATCATGACAATGACAGACCATAGAAGCAAAACATGTCTTAGCAATTTTTAACAATTTCAAAGTATATCACATGGGTGCGCCTAAACAGCTGCCGCACCTATGTCAATGCTAGTGCTGGTGCTTCTTCGACACAGCACATCCAGTGCGGTAAGCCAAACCGGGCCAAAACTATCCATTTAAAATATGCACTTAACTAAACTAGTCCTAATACAAAAAAATTTAAATTACTTAAATGTAAATATAGAATAAGGATCTTAAGTGGTTTCTCTCTCTCTCTCTCTCTCTATATATATATATATATATATATATAACCTATTTTTTTTAAAAAAATACCATATCCTGCACCCACACCCCACACCCATGTGACGTATTTCAAGTTAGAATAACTACTAAAAAGAAACAAATGCATGTTGATGATTAACAATGAAACTTTTGATATGCTTAACATCTCCTTCTAGATCTGCAGGCCATGAAAATTATTCATGTGCTCGAGGATATTTTTTTTCTCTTGGTGGATTATGTGTGTTCTTGTGTTACAGGCAGAAGTATCATTTGCACTACCTTATTAGGACCAACTTGTTTGTTGTCTTCTGAATGATTTCTTCAAATATTTAACATTTTTATATTTTCAGGTTTCATCAATTGTCATAGAAAACACTGGCTGGGCACATGCAATGACAATAGTTTTTAGTTTTTACTGCCTGTTCACCCATCAAAGACAAATCATATACCAACTATATTCCACAAAATTTTTTTCAAAGTTAAATTCTTTTCAGCGTCATCCTTCTCTTCTTTAAGAATTGATGTTCATAGTCTTTCTAAAATTGGAGGCACATATACAGACAATTTGTAATTTGCAAATGAAGTCACCAAATTTTTCCAATAGAGATTTCTTACTACATTGAAAGAAATGCAGATAGGAAAGAAGAATTCCTTTCCTGTCTGTTTCTGCTCTTTCACAAGCATTGTAACATGTCTTTCGTTTCTTGTGTAGATCAACACTTTTAAAAGACCTGGGAACATTTAAAGCACTTGATTGGTTGAATATATTTGCTTGAATTGAATCTCTACGTCTTTCAACTTCTTGAATTCTTTAACTTTTTTTGTATGAATTTTTTTTTTTACATGCAAGAGTGCATAAATTTGATAACTTCAATTAATGTGCCTTCATTCTTGCATAAGATCCAATAGATGAAGTCTCACAAAATCCACACATTAAGTGCACATTTCCATGACCACCAGCTACATGTTTTGAGGCCACACTTATTCCTGTCCATAGTGGTCATTCTTCATTTGCATATACAGCAGCAGGTTGTGAGACGGGCTTTGAGGAACTAATATTTGCAAGAGGAAGATACTCCTGCAATACAATAAAAAAACCATTTGCTTTCCTTTACCTTTATTAGCCATCTTGCAAGTTTTACATTCAAAACTCAAATTTGATAGCAAAAGTTACGAAATGACATTATATACAAATTAGAACAAATACACAGCTATATGCCTATAAAAGGCTAAAACAGACAATCAAACATAAATTGATTACAGTTTTGGCTAGCAGAACTGGACATTCTGTCTGTCGGGAAGCAATGGCCCTTGGCAATTGTTTGAAGCTGACAAACAGAAATGTGTAACATAAGTAGCTAACCTATGGAACTTAATGCAGTGGTGACAGATTCAAGATTATGAAAGCATATATATAACAGTATTACAAGTTGCAACTGTATAAAGAGCCTATATATACAACCAACCAACAAACCTGAAAAGTGAAAATATAACAATCATACTGAAATAGGATTGAGTTGCCTGTGTATCCATATGTCTGAAAACAGCGAACACATATGCAAAACAGCATAATGGTATATAAAAAAGTATAACGCATATACAACACAATCATACATTCATGCTGAAAACTGAAAACAGACAGTCGTACTGAAAAACAGAAAATGAGAAAACACGCATATATAGGGACAGGTAAGGGTGGGCGTCGGGTCGGGCCGCCGTCGGGTACCCGGCCCCGGTCGGGCCCAGATCCGGGCCAGGAAAACCGGGTCTTGGGCTGGGCCCGGGTCAAATGACGCAGCCTGGGTCGGCCCGATCCGGCCCGCTCCCCCTCCCCAGTCTCCCCCTCCGTCGGGCGCTCCCCCTCCGGTCCTCCCCCTCCCCCTCCCCCTCCCTCACCCCTCCGTCTCCCGCTCCCCCTTCCGCGTCTTCGACGGTGACGCTGGACGACTGTCGGAGGATCATCAGCAGCGCCGGGCGTCGGATGAACCTCAAACGGGCCGGGACCCGGGATATCAGGCCGGGACCTGGGATATCAGGCCGGGCCTGGGCCTGTGCTTCGGGGCCGACCCGGCATGATGCCCACCCTAGTGGCAGGACAGAGGAGGTAACAAACAATGAAACAAAATGAAAACAGGTATTGATACAAGCCACCAAAGGATGGAGGGCCATTGTTGATTGAGGAAGGCAGAGAACACACCACTGGAGAGAGGGAGAAGAAGGGTATGGGTTTTCATTGGAATTGGTTGGGGGGATGGTGGGAAAGGTTGGGGGTAATGTTGTTGGTGGGGGTGTTAGTCGGACGATGGAGGGGAGCTTGCTGGAGAGGCATATGAGGGGAGCTTGCTGGAGAGGGATAGGGCTTGAAGTCACTCTTCTTGCTGGGGGGAGTGCATCAAATAAAACAGAAAATGGAGCTCCCTGGAGGGGTCCTCAGGTGCATGGAGCAGAGCTGTTCATAAGAGGGAGACTGCACTGGACATGCATTGATTGTGTCACCTGCACCAGTGTCTCGTCCATGTGGGTGCTGCACCTCTTTAGGCATGACCATGTTTCTTTAATTCCCAGAATTGGCCTAAGGATACACAGAGTTCTCTTCTTTGCAATTGAATCTTGATTCTATTTTTAGTTTTGTAGATTTCACTAGCATTGCAAGGAAGCAAGTGGCTATGCTAATTCGTTACTGAAAATTTGTTCTGATATTCTTTCAAGGTTGCTTGGTTGCTGGGACTGGATAAAGCAGCTACCTTACCGAAGAGAGCAATCCAGGTATATTTGCTTCCCTTTGCATATTTCATGCAATATAGAAAGAAAGAGGTGCTTTGTTTTTCTTCATAACATAGACCGGGAAACCAAGCCGGTCTTATAGGCTTGTCAACCAGTAGCAAATATATGTTATTACGTTTGTTGCATTAAATAGTGCAAGGAAGCGTTGGGTTGCAACTTACAAGTAATGAGTTCTATATTTTGTAAATCAAGTTCGGCTGGACTCAGCCATTCTATAGTCAAAACTCTTTACTCTTCATGCTAAAAGATCCTTGGGTCACGCCAAAATTGCGCCACCTTCTTTTGGGTCGATTCATTCACTTTGAGTCTCTAGTTCTGTGGGCTGACTATCGCTATATGAAAATTTTATATTTTTTCACTGGACATGGATTAAAAGCCCCAACGGAAATTTAGGTCTTTGATAATTTTGTGGAAGTGGTAAAATATGTAGTTAGACTGTTGTCGGTCGGATGTCTGAATGTCGTTCCTCTAGTTCTTTTGGTCCATAATAGCTCTTTATGTACCCATGTTGAGTTTCTATGCATTATTTGGCTGCGAATTTGCATGTCAAATGTTTTGGATCTTCCAATCTCATGTCCTATATGAAACGATTTTTGGTCATCTGATAAAATTCTGCTCTTCTAGGCTTCTTGGTTGATAATACTTAGGGGAGTCTGTGTTTTGTTTTTGTAACATATTCCTCCTGAAGTAGCTGGTGGTTGTTCTTGGTCTCCAGTTTGGCTCCAGGATAGCAAGAGAATCAAACAAGAAAAATTTTGGCAGCAATCGTGCTGCAAACCAGGCGTCTGCTGGTGGTGTGGTAATTCACTCTTTGCTGCATCGATAGGTGATTGTTTCAGCATCTAGATCCAAGAACTTAGATATGGTGACCTTGCTTGTTGTGGGTTCAAGTTAAACCAAGTGAGTGGTGGGTCGGCCATTGGATATCAGCATGAAGGTGCCACTGGAGCCAAGTGAGCTAGATTTAGTTGTAGAATTGCGAAGGGTATCTTACCTTGGTGCATTGCCTTCTTCCTTTACACTGAATCGGAATGGTCATTTTCAATCGTTTATTTGGCAAGTTTGTAGCTTTAGTTGTATTTCTCTTCACGTTATGTGAAGTAGGCGAAAGAAATGAATGGTTCCATTTTGAATATTTTTTTTCTGCTATTTGTTAAAGTACTTCTGAATATTAAATATCAAAAATGTATTTTTGCAAAAAGGTCATATTTTTCGATAAAATTTTGAAGAGGTGCAGGTTGAACCTGCATCTTCGGTATTATAGCCGGTTGCTTCCAGTGCCGCACTCTTGGGCACTAATTGGAAACAGGATGTTAGGGTGTTATAAGGATAATGGGTAAGTGTTGTGGACCTTGTGGTTACTACGACAGGTGGTGTTTCTTTGCCAGAAATTGCAATGCAGTAGGGTCGATATTGAAACTCCACTTTCAGAATTATATTTCATGCATTGTCAAATATAGTTTCTGATCTTACCACCCAACTGAAAGTTGGGTTTCAACCATCTCTCCATCCTGTTTAGGGTATCGTTGCCTTTTGTGTCTCGGTGTAATGCCTTCGCATGGTTTGACTTGTAATCGGTGCTCCCTCTTTTGCAATATGGATGGTTGATACCATGAGATTTCGAAACAGAGATGTTCTTTAAGATACTTCACCTTGTTTGTTATATTAACCCTCTCAGTGATGTTCTTTAATATACTTTTTGACAGTGTTGTTTCTTAGATTATATAAACAGCAAAATTTAAAGTTCTATGCTAATTTTCTTACACAAACGGTGTTAAAACTTCAAAATAGGTTGTAAAATGCTAAAAGAAAAAACCAGGAATCAAAAGTTCAAAATACATCAGAAAATGTTTTCCAGATGGGTAAAATGTTGCGGGAGCTATAGTGATCCCAATTCCATTTAAATGTCATTAGCAATACAACTTTTTGTTGCAATTCTTATCATTTCACCAAGAACATCGAACTCCTTTTAACTTGTATTATCAATATTATGAAAAATCAAAAACATCGCCTTGACTGCTTCTTGGGCTTGTATCTCCATGGTTCTGAGCATCAGGCGTTTCTAATGCAAGGAAAAAAAACTTGCCAGAGTTTGAAATAGGTCTCTGTAATTGGCCTTGATTCGTTTGAATCTGGGTCGGCGTTTGGCTAGGAAGGTTTCAGCATGCTTCCAAAACAAAATATTAAGTATCCCAAGATTTAACTTTGACGCTTGCAGATGTCCACCCAGCAAGATCTGAAAGCTAATCTATTCGGTCGCCTCACCCTTTGCCTTCTGGCTTTTTAGACCAAATGTTTCTGGGCTGCAAATGGTTTGATTGGAGGGTTTCGTCAGTTCCTGTTGTACAGAATATGATTTCTGCGGATCGATTCTTGTAATGCATATTGCTGTTCCAGATCCAATGAGTTTGCTGGCCAAATAAATCACCACATAAATTTAACAAAATCATGATTATTAACTTCATAAAGTATAACACTGTCATAGATTACTACTCAAATGTTTTGTGACAGTGCTTGTGGATGTGCATGATCAAACCAAGACTGTACAATAGAGAACCTTAGTAGCTCCCAAGCGTCACCATCTTGACACAAGCAAAAAGCTTCGGGCAGCAATGCACTTTTTGGGTGAGAGAGTGAGAGGGAGAGAGAGATTTGCCTACATCTAATTCACATGCAACATAGACAAAGTGATAGTGAGCAATATATCTCGTAGTCTCAAAAATACGTTTCTGTTTTTGGAAAAATGTGTAATAGTCGATGATAACATTGATTATTTTAAATTTTAACTTGATTTATTTATACAAATTTGCAATTGTGTATATCTTGTACAAGGTCTCATGAGCTCAAATAGTTTATCATATTTGGCATGATATAAGTCAATGAAGAAGCATTTCTCATGATGTCGTTAAGTGGTCATTTACAATTGGCAGCAGGACATTATGAAGATATTTAATGATCTCGTTATAAAGTTTGGGGTAAATTTATGATACACTTGTCAACACTCAATTTTTTGATTTTTGAATAGATGCATTATACACTTACATAGTGTCTCTATTGTGATGTGCACGTAAGAGTTTATTTGAAAACATTAACAAGTTGTCATTGTAACGCTAGGCTTTTGCAGGACGATCGGGTCAGGGTCCAGACCCGGACCCGAACTCCTCGTGCGACAGAGCCCGACACCGCCCTCTTCTCCCTCGTCTATCTCCTGGAGGTCTCCGTGCCAGCGGAGGTGTTGGGCGGCGACGAGAATGACGGCGGTGGTGCTCAGGTGAGACTTTTGATTCCCTCTCCGTCTCTTCCTTATTTAATAGAAAACTTGCCCATTGTTTCGCATTGCTTGACTCATCTCTTTTAAAATTGTTGTGTAGTCGCACCTCGATGCTTGATGTAATTACAGTACGTATATTGCACATGTCTTACTACGTAGACAAGTGATAGTGAGAATAATTCGTAGTCTCAAAAATACGTTTTCTGTTTTGGAAAAAAATGTGTTACAAGCACAAAAAATAAGTCAGCCAACTAAAATGGTTAGCCGAATAAAACGGTAAAAAACACTGCTGTTTTTTTAAATGCCAAAAAAAAAAAAAGACCAATTTAAAGGACGTTTTTTGCAATTTTTCCCCATCTCCCCCTTTCACATTTTAGGTATTTTTTTTTCACATTTTTTGGTGCCAAACGATTTGTCTCCATTTATTTATTTTTGTTGCATATCTACTTATTTTTTATGTTGTTGTATTGGTTTCTTATTTATTTTATTTTTTTTAAATTTTTAAGATTTTTTTTCTCCATTTTTTTCCAACTCGCTGTATTATTATGCCACCGTTTAAAATGCAAAAAACATATTTGTGATTATGGACTCTACACCTACCGTAAACTTATATTCTTTACTGCCAATTCCCTTCGATGGTTTTGTGCTACCACTACACAAAGAGCTTAAATAGAAACTAACAAATATTTTACCCGATTTGTTTAAATCTAGAGTAATCTTTTCTGATGTGGAGTTGCAGTGTTGCACATTTGCCACGAAATCTTTTAGTTCATAATTGTCAAATTTTTAAAAATAAAATCCGGCCACTTCATGTAAAAAATAATTAACAATAATTTGTAATGATTGTATTTTTAAGAATATATGTAACATATCTTATATAATAGTATGTTGTATGATATGGTCCCATAGTACCATATCGTATACTTTTATAAACTACTAATATACCAGTATGGTATTGCATGCTGATCATTGTAATACTACTAGGTGAGTTAACCAACATGCAATGGGATCCTTCCCGTTCACCTCGGTTACCAGGACGATCTCCGGTCCTAATACAGTAGAAACTTGGGCGCTAAACAGATGTCTTCAATGTTGCAGAGAGCTCCAAGGCAATTTTGTAGTGCAATCTAACAAAAGAAAATAGAAAAGGTGGATCAATTGGTCGAAATCATCCAGACCAACGAATTTTGGGTCGTTTCAAGAAGTTTCGGAACAGTTATTCAGGATTCACGTCGATGACACTTTGCCTGCGAGCGAGGCCTGTGCTCTATTGTTCATGTCCAGTGAAGAAAGGGGCTACCAAGAATGGCTTCATCAGCCATCTTCTTGGGACCCCATTTCCATCGTTGGTCTCTAATGTCTGCATCTCTGTGTGAGGATTTTGCTTTTGGCTGTAAATATCCAATTTTTTGTCAATAAAATTGAGGGCTCGCCCCTCCGCATGAGTTTTCCGGGAAGGAGCACAAAAGAATAACAGCGAAGCTGGAAGGAAATGGGCAAAAGTTTTATTAATAAACAGAAAAAATACTGCTTAGAACAGTTCTATTACAAATGGGATTTCTCCCTTGTTTATGGACAAAACAACATAATAAAGAAGTAGCCATTAGATAGATCCAACAGCTCTAGAAGAAGCCGTTGGAGCTAGTCAACAAACTAGCGCCAATCTGGTCAAACTGCAAAAGTGTCCAGATATGAAAATAAATACAAAAATAAAATAGAGAAAAACACTAAAAATTACAGACTTTGCTTTAAAGATAATTCCTTAGAGTTGGGCATTGATGTAGGCTGAAGGAAGAATGACCCTTTCTCATGATGTCCATTTAATGTATAGCAATAGAATAGAATATTGTGGAGACTAAGTTGTTTTAAAGATTAAGGTAAATTCATGGTATATTAGTTATAATGTTTCAATAATACTCAATTTTTAAGATATATTCATTACACATTCACGTAAAGCTCTTGCCGTAAAACAGTATTTAAGGGCATATTTGGCAACAGTAACAAATTGTTATGTTTTATAAATATATATTGAAATAAATTTATGAAACATTGTAACATAATTTATGAATATGACTCAAATGCTTTAGAAGATTTACAATATCACTAATATCACTGCTTCTCTTCTCATGTTGTTTTCCAAGCATGCAAATGATGAAGGAAAAATATTTTTGAAAAAAAAGAAGGTCCATTGGTTAGGTGGGGTCCGCAGGAAAATGGAGGAGAAACGGCCAAACGACCAAACGTGCAGGCTTAAAATGAGCAAAAAACCGTGCATTTTGCATTTGGTTTCAACGAAGAGCAGGTCGGTGGGGGTTTTAAATTTCCGACTGGGTTTTGCCGGAAGCCTAGGATGTGCGGATCGCTCTTATCATTTCCGGCGTCCAGATAGACTCGTCGTGCCTGCAGGAGTGCAGGGTGCAGAATGAAGAACTGCCGGCGTCACGGGCGGAAAGGTTCCAATTCTTTGGCTTTTGTTGGATGATCTTCATGTGGATTTCATCCCGTTCTTTTCTTTTTTATTTTATACTGGAGGTTAGTTATTGATTCGTATTTAGCAGTTTGCTGGGTGACGAGTGGCGGTCTATTGTTGGGAATTTGTTTTTCGACTGTTTCTTGGTTTCTTGTTTGTGTGGTGTATATCAGAGTTGTGATGGTTCTGATTGCGATACTTTAGTGCACCAATGATGATACGGTTCGTTGATGACTGTCCGGGATCAGGGATGTACAATTTGGAGAGGCGAAACATTAACATTTTCGTACCTTTTTCGTTCTCAGTTTTCATCGAGATGTGCATTATATCTAACTCATTATTATTGGAGCAGAAAGAACTACATGCCGGTTCAATTTCAACGACCAAGTGCAAGGGTCTCGTATGGAAGGCAAGGTTTTCTGAAAGAGAAAATGTGCTTGCACTGTTACTTGAAGATTGTAAAAGCACCATGTGCTATCAGAACTAGACAGTAGAGAACTGCATGGCCGGCAATCTTTGAATGGGTAACAGCGAGGGCCGCAAGGCCAGTAGTCGGTTCCTGCCTCGGGCGATTAGACTTCACGCCTCGCATATTTTTTCTATTTTATTTGTAAAAAATTAGACGATACACATGTAAATTTGTAATTTTCAATGCTGAGAAATAACATATTGTTTTCTTACATACAAAATTGTAATCTATAATAATTATTGATGAAATAATTTACATGTTCTTTATTTATATCATAATTTACATGTTCTTTATTTATATATATTTATATCATAACCAGAGACATTGTTCTCGCAATTTCTCAGCAAAATTTTCTTTCCGAGCTCTTGCCAAAATTTGGATGTTAGTGGGAAAATGAAAGGGAAAAAATCTTAGAAGTTTTAAATGAAAAAATATGAAGAACGAACAAAATAAACATGATAATAAGTTTCCTATTAGCTATTATAAAGAAATAGAAAAACTTTCTGAAAACATGAAAATTAACGAAAAAAATTCACATGCTCAAATATATGAGAGGAGGCTTTTGTGAAAGTCTCAGAAAAATATTGGAAATATCTCAGGATAATATCATGATAATATCTTGACATTTTTTGTTTTTGGTGTATTTGAAAATATTGGAACACTTTTGCTGATACTATAAGCTGGCTTCAAAACAGTGATGCTATAGGGATATGGTTTATATGTATATGTGGTGTGTATATGTGTTTCATGACTTCTAACATTCCTAAATACTTTTGTCAAGTATCTCCCTTCTCATTGAATGATGAAATAGTAATCACTTTTTTCATTGAATGCTCGAATGCTAAGTCATATAATTTGTGCACATATTTTAATGGAGTCAAAATTGCCGATAGCGCATACTTTCCCAAATGACTGTCGGAAGCAGGACATGACTACTTGACAAGGAAGTATTCGCACGTCCATACATATCCGCAGATTCATTCTTCTTATTCTTTATATTTTGTATTGGTGGTTTGCATTATCATTTCCAAATGTTTTTACTCCTTGTTTGTATCCTGCCCCACTAGGTCTTCACTGCTTAGATCCATAAGGGGATTAAATGGCGCTTAGTAAGTTGATGAGCCTCTTTGTCTTCTTCTTACTCTTCTACGACTGCAAGGAAGAAAAAGGGTTGGGGGGGTGGTGTTGTGGAGGGAACATGGGTATGCACATGTGTTAGTCTATGATACCTAGATTTTCTTCTCTTGACCACGGAGCTTTATCCCGTCTTATTGCTTCATTAAATGTTCAGAAATTCTTTGGTTCGGAAACTCGTTGGGCTTTGGTTCTCATTTGCTAAAATTACTTGTTGAAACTAAAATTTTAAGGAAACACCTCCATAAATTGTGTACTCGCTCCAAAATTATTCAATTCTGTGGTAAGTTTATTATGGTCTTTGGGAAAAACAAGTTATGTTCATCTTTTTGTTCTCGTATTCATGAATTCCAACTGTAGGAGGAATTGATAGCATATCAATAATATTTATTTGAAGTTTCTCTTATTCTTTTTCCCTTTAATGGTTGGTGATTGATAGCTATTCATTACCTTGATAGTTCACTGATTCACTGTACAAGTAATCATTGTAGGCAGTGGTTTGTACGCTGTAATACCACTTTTTGACACTTATCATGTTGTTAGCGCCGACACTACAATGTTCTACTCAACCAAGTAAGACAGGAGCCCAGCTCCCAGTGAACTCGTGTAGTTCTCTATAATCTATATCATTAGAGTTAATCCCCTTGCAATATATATGCCATGTTGAAACTTAAAAGTAAGAGGTGGGTTTATTACATAGACTGAAGACTAGTCCACTCAACCAGGCTGTGTATATGATATATCGACTCTTCACCTCTTAGACAGAAAAATGAGAAAAGAAAATGGATCCTCAGTATTGGATCCGACACCTCACACACATCTGTTGATAAAGGCATCTTCTTTGCATATAGGCTATAGCATATTCTATTTTGCTGTATGGCTTATTAACCAGTCAATGGTATTGAAGTTGATTTGACATGTCTTCATGTAGGGACTAGGATGTTCATGGACTATGGAGATGCTATTGGCAGATCAGAGACGGGGCCGTGATGTCGTGGGAAGCAAGAAAGTTCAACTTGAGCTATGTGGAGGGTAATTGCAAGTTACTTGATTTTACTCTGTTTAGCATTCTTGATGAGAAGGAAGAAAGTCAATAAAATGGAGAATCATGTCCGGTGGCAAAATCAAGTGAGATTTTGGATATTAGGCTCGTTTAGATAAGACAAGGCTTTTGTTTTTCCTGCTGCAGATGATGCATATGTTAAAGAGGAGCCAGAAGGAAATTGCAACGCTACTCTCCATTGGCATAAGCAATAGATTGTGGATATAAATTGGTGTAACTCACGCATTGCCTTCTGCAAAAATGCATTTTATGGTGCTACATTGCAACTTAGGGATACCAATCCAGTGCATCAACCACTGACAAATGATTTTGGAAATATCCTTGTTACAATGGTATTTAACTGCTAACTCTGCTACACCATTTGGTATGAAGATGCACTTTATAATGATATTTCAACTGCTAATTCTGCTATTCCTCCGAGCATGAACAGCACTTGCTCCATTGTTTGTCATGTTGCCTTACTCATAGAGCCTATATGCCTGCAGTTGTTATCATATTTTTGGAATTGGTTCAGTTTGAGAATTATTTTGGATTCCCAAATCTTTGTTTATGTTGGAGAAATGTAAGATGGGGACAGCTTGCTAACCAACCGTTATTCCTGGATCAAGGGGGACACTGCAGTGGATTGAAGTGGGACTACGTAACTTGATTCATGCACTTTGCAGTCCATGCAATAACCTTCTTTCTTTAAACTTAATTTATGTGGAATCCTTCTCTCTCTCTGTCTGAAATGAGGATGCGGTACATGTATCCTGACAGTTTACTTTTCATGATACTGTTTCATGTTTGTAGAGATGAATTTTTGAGGATACCTTGTAAAGGATCCTGATTTTTTGGGAGCATGAGATGAATTTTTGAGGATACCTTGTAAAGGATACTGAATTTTTTGGAGCATGGAAATATCAACTTATCTGAGATTCTTATTGGTAATTTTGCCTGTGTCTCCTGCATATTGCTTTCTTTTTTATTTTCTGTACATGTTCCTTAGGTGCCATGATATCTCTTCTATATTCCATGTTTTTTAGGTGAAATATTTGGTGAGATGTTGGAGGTAAGGAGAACGATTCTGAAATCCTAATAATGTTTTTGCACTGCAGAGATGCTTCATGTTCTTGCCATGTAAGTCATAGGGTCTGTTGTTGTAATGACAAAGAAGGCCATACATTGTTCCACAGATATTTTCGACAATCAGAGGACCATGGGCTTTAGCACATTGGCAGGTAATCATTGCTGGAACAAACTCGCTTGTGAATCTAAAAATCTTTAAGGGATTTCATATCTGAATAGCTGCTTGAAATGCTGTGCAGGTGAATCAAAGTATGGTCAGGATGTATTTGGTTGCAAAGTCTTCTCATTCATTGGCCCAATACAGAGGACTCGCGATTTATGCTCTCTTCCGTTGCACCACCACTAGTTCTACAATTTAATGGTAGGTATCAGACAATCTATAGAAGAACATGAAGAAAGACTATTTACTCTCCTCAGCTTCATATAGGAGAAGAAGCAGTGCAGTGCACACACTTTTTTGTGGATTACCTATAACTTTGCTGGCATAAATGGTTAACAGTTGAAAATGAAATTCAAGTAGTTAGGACTTTACTTACAACTGTACTTTCATGTCACAATTGCAAACGACAGATCAAATTGATCAAAGTGGTACTGAGTTTCAGGATTGCAATGTACCACTTGGCGATGTCAAGGTTCATTCCATCCCAGGACAAAATCTATTAGATGCTTCTAGTTACTGGTAAGAGCTCTCTTGTAGTAATATACAGTGTCCATTTTGATGTTCATAATAATAGCCAGTGTGATAAGCAAGCAGTTGCTAAACATGATTGGACTGATACCCTGATAAAGAGGTGATTGCATGAATAGATCCTTTGTGGAACCAATGAATGATAATCTTTGTCATCAGTGTTATC